>NC_134468.1:48197120-48365247 GCF_964194025.1 Convolutriloba macropyga | reverse complement strand
ATTATTATTATTATTATTCAAACAATTAAGCTCCTTTCAAGGCTAAATCGCAAAGATGATAGCTTCACGTTTTAGCTGATCACAGTAAAAAAACTGTTCAAAAACCGGCAAGCTGTTGCAAAACCACAATTCTACGACACTCGCTGTCCTAATCAATACACGTTAAATTCTATCAGTGCACTTTATACCATAGTGTGATATTGTTGGGAAGTTTAAAATCAACAAGCAGTGACATAAACCAAAACCCAAGAAAACTATTTGAGCATGCAACTCACCTTTCGAGCCCCAGATAGGAATGCTTGAAATAAACAACACCAATTCAGAATATATTTATCTTCATTAAAACCACGCGATGTTGATAAAAAACAATCCCATGTTTGCTTTAAAAAAATCAAACTAACATTTAATCCAGACTGCGCTTTTTTAACATTAAATGCTGCAAACTTGAAATTAGAATGCGGAAAAAAAATTCTCAAAACAGACTTCCAATAGTTTTGTTCCCAATCCATTAAGAGGATTATATGCTCAACTGTTTTTTGTTCAGTAAATTTCCGATCGTAGAAAAATTATTAATTTATCCGAAATCTATACAATAACAAAATTGAATATTTTTAGTGATTTTGATTTTCATCTAACGGTTTTGAAGACTTCGATATTGTCTGTTTGAAATTATTAACTTTTAATTGCCGTGAAGGTTAGTTTTCTGTTGACTGCTGAATAAGACAGGTTTCAGTCTCAACAGATCTCATCGGCACTATGATGAGGCACTTCAAAAACAATTACTGATTTCAATTTATACAAAGCTTTATTTTTTTTTTACAAAGAGATCATTTATTTATTAACATTTTGAAGGATTTTTGAAACTGCCATTCTTTTGTTGTTATTCATATACCTTGCTGTTTTGTCATTTTGCCGTTAAGAGTAATTGAGAAAATAATATCTGCGTTCTAAAATTAAATGTTATGAAATGGTTAGTGGGTTTGATGTATGATTACGAATTCTATTAAATTAGAATTTAGGCCCCATTTATTTTCAAAAATAATGAGTTTCGTCAACTCTCTATTACTTGTCGTTTTGGTGGCTTTGTTTTTCAAAAAAGCTGGCAGGATTTTCGTCGCCACGAATTTTTGGTTTTAAAAAATCAATAATTTTTGAAAAAAAAGTTTTGAGTTAGTTTTTCCGCTTCGTGCTTTCACGTATGCAAACATAACCGACTAAACGTCGGAAAAATTGCTCTCGAACGACTAGTGGGAGCTCTAATCAATTGCAGCCTGTTTCAATCGGGGGGAGCCTAAATGGGACTAAGAAGTTCAATAGTGGGCTTCAAATAACCACATTAGAGGTTAACATATACCACTATTAAGATTAAAAGTAAAAAATGGCACTAGTTTCGGCGCACTTTTCATTTGACTTTTAGTATTAAATTGCCGCCAATTGAGTTCAACTGCTTGAAATTGTGATCGAGAGAGAATTTTAGATCAAGCGAAACGCAAAAAGTCAAGGGCGTAAAAGTCACTGGAAAAGTCAAAATTGTCAAGCAAAAATTTTGCATAAAAAAAGACACACACGTTTACAATAATCGCTATGAACTTCGTTCAAGAGCAATTAATCAGATAATTTGCTAACAATCAAAAGCTGATGTTGATAGTGCATTTATTTTTCCATCAAGTTCTTGGAATGTTACTAAAGGCATGTAAAGCTATTTTATTATTTTGATGTCTTCCTCAATAAATGTTACAATTTTAGCATCATCAGTCAAGAAATCAAAGCGCCACTTTTTTCGGTTAATTGAAATTAAGTACCTGAGGTATATTGCTACTCTATTTTATATGCACACCATTGCTAACTTTTGTAAAAACATTTTCGAGCATTCAGAAATTACCTCACTTACTAAAAACGACTTGGGTACCCACTTTTTAAATCACAACTGACTGTGATTTAGTCGACCTGCTTTCTGAAGAAACATGATTGAATCTATTTAGTGCTTCTAGTTTTTCTCAAACAGATTTTGACTTAATTCCTCTTATTAAAAAATTGAAAACTCGAGTTTTTGAGTAATTGTTGGTTCTTGTCTCGGACTAAAAAACGACATCGTCCTTTAATGTTGCCCTTTTCAATTCAATTTCAAGTTTTCATTTCATAGATATTTAATAATACGAGAACATTAATTTTCTGTGTTATTGAATGTTGCTTTGTTTCTTATTCAAATATCTTTGGGTTTTTCGTCATTTTGTTGGTTAAAGTACTTAAAAACGCGTCTTTCAGCAGTCCATTTTTGTTGTTTTCGTTTTTTCTATTTTTGCACTGTCGGAATGTTTTTTGAGGCCACATTTTGCATTTTATCAATAATTTTGAGTAGACAGTTTTCGATTTTCTTTCAGATTTTCTTCTTTTTGTGTATGTAGGGTCAAATTGCTTTGTTGAGAAGCAAAGGCTGCCATTACGGTAAAAGTGTTGGTATCCAGGTCATTAGTTAGTTCTTTTTTGTGGGTTGAATTGGATAGAATTATAATTCAGAATCTAATTTTTTGTTTGACAAAATTAGGAGCTTAATTTTTTTTGTTTCAAAAATTGTTTAATCTTGATTTCATTCTTTAATAAAATATTTTGCCCAGTTCAATTGTTCTTATGCTAGTGAAAAAAGCAACATCAGAGGTGTCCAAATTAACCTACACATCTGTCTACATTTGAGCATCCAGTAAGTATCCTTGAGAATCAATTACTATGTTTTGCTTTGCTAGTTTTCTATCTCTAATTATTTGCAGGCAATTAGGCCAAGAATATGGATGAGCGGAGTCAGAACATTAAGTCCAAACGCACATTACCTACCGAGCCTGCTTGTTAACTCACTTCAACAACTGCATTTGCTCCACAAACTGCATGAGCTGGTTGTATACGCGTTCTTTCAGAAACAGACTGACAAAGTATTTATTCATTAGCCCAGATCTGATGCAAAGAAGGGCCAACTCGGTCGCAGATTTCACATCAGATTCCAACACATTGTTGTTGACCGGATCCAAAAACTGTTGCAAACTTGATATTAGGACTTCCTGAAAAAAAGTTAAATGAGAAAACCAGTCAAGATACTGGAAAAAGGAAAAGCAACAAACCTCCTTCAGCATCAAATAATAAGCTGGACAAACGCCCACAGTCTGAAATACATGAGCAAAGTATTACTAAAATAAAATTAAGATAATGCATCAATCGGAGTAATTAAATCTTGAATGGTAATATATGCAAAAAAATTATAGATAAAAAGCAGCTTCGCTTCGACTCAACTATAGATGAGGATGCATATATGGAACTTTTGGAAAACAACTCGTTTCTCTCCACATATTCAACTGAAGATTTTGTTGAATTTACGCAAACACTCATTCAAACGGCTAAAAGGCACACTTTAAAACCACTTGACAATACAGTAGTCAAGTGAAACTAACATTTGTCTCGTGCAAATTAGTTTAACTGTATAACATTTACTGTTTTCCAAAATTTCTGAGTCATTTTTAGCCCCCCCCCCCTCGATGGCGCCCGGTCCAAAATCAGGCAAAACTAACAGTGAAAAAATAAGGAATAACATACCTGAAACATACCAAGCAGATTGCCGGAAAAGAATCGTCATTGATTCCCATAATACCGATTGGGATTGAAGGGACAGAAAAACAACGAGAAAAATTGATTATGTACAAAAACATCTTTAAGTGCAAAATATATATTTTTTCGTAGTTATTCATACTTCTGTTTCTTAATGAGAGGATGCACAGACTATTAGAATTGCCAAAACGCATAAGAGGTATTAACTGAGGACAAAGTTCAAGTAGCCTGCATCAAAAATTGGGCTTTATGGGTTTATCCTATTTCTACTTTTATTTCATTTTTCGATACTGATTCTGTTCACTTTCGATTGATTTGTTGGGCAACTGATGTTTAAAAGCACTTTGAGCAGAATGAGCGAAGAAAGACACTATACTAGAGAAGTAAAAGAAAAATTTCATGCAAATGTTGAACAAGCTGTGAACTAAGGCAAAAAAGCTAAACTAATTTTTGTTTGACAAAGTAAAAAACATAGCAGGACATGTCCTAAAAAATAATCTAAGGAAGAGAATGAAAAATATTACTGTTTCTAACCAGCAGATCAAAAGAACAATGCCAGCCAAAAGATTAAAAAAAACTTAGGAAGCTGAGAAACATAAAACAAATTAATTTTAAAAAGCATTGCTCAAGCGCTTTTTTACCCTGGAGGTCCATTTAATTTTACAAATTTGGTCCATTTAATTTTACAAATTAACCCAAGCACATCACTTGAAAGGTTTTATTGGCCACTAAAGATAGCAAAACTCGCGAAATATGACATACTTTTGCAAAAATTTGATTGAAAAATTCTAATTTTCGCAATACTAACGTTAAAAACCATTTGTCTCTCCAATCTTTCCACTAACCAGTCTAAAAAAGATTCAATTGCTCTTAAGATCGATAAACTCAGAGAATGGCAAAAATTATTAGGAAATTTTATTGAAAGTTTGCTAAAATTCGTGATATCTTCAGAACCATTTTATTGTCTATAGAAACTATCCCGTAACCCAATTTCAACCCTAAAAACGTTTCACTGCCCCATAAAGCTCGACAAAATCGAAACAATTTTCAGAAAGATTGAAAAATACAATTTTTATCAAAAAATTGCAAAAACTCTTTATATTAAAATGTTGAAAACCATTCCATTGCCCCTACAAACAATATAGTAACCTGGTATCAAACAACAGAGGAGGTTCATTGGCCCCTGAGGCTGTAAAACACAAAAAATTCAAAAACTCATTTTGCGTGTTTACGTTTGCAGTACCAAAATATGTAGCACACAAAATGGCCATAAAAAGTAATTATAACTTGCAAAAGACTTTTTATCAAATTTGACAAACGAAAATTTCAGACTGATCAGGCAAAAACTCAAAAACTGGCAAAAACGTGAAAAATTGTACCATTATGGGCTCAAAAAATCCATTTCTAGGTGCAATTTTCCACGTTTTTCACTTTTTAACCTTGAATTAAGGCCTCCTCAGCAGCTGCACCACTCTACGCACTTGAAGGACCACTAAAGCCAGCCATGGGCCTATAATGAAACTTAATGCCCACTGGGTGTTGCCTGTTTATCCCGCTTAGAATTATCACTGGAAAAGTGTGTGAAAACATCTTACACCAATACAATCCAATTCTTGGATTTTAAAAGGAGCCCTATAATAGCCAGCTGAGAAGACGGTTATTAAAAACAACGTATTAATCACTTTGCGAAACTTGTTACTCATTTTCTATTGAAGACAAAGGTTAGGCCCACTTGACCACTTCATATTTCAGGTGTCCCCTCAGCGGAAAACCTTTGCGTAATGTCTATGAAAAATTCCTTTAGCTTAATCGAGTTTTGTGAAAAAGAGATTGTTCGATTAGAAGTTTAGCGGTACAAAGTTTTAACTAATTTTGACCAGTTTTGACCTACCAATTGATAAATGCTTTGAGCTAATTTTTATTAAAATCTTTAGACTATACGATTAAATTGTCAAAATAAAGTCAAAATTGTACTTAGTTCTTCAAATTTGATTTCAATTGGAGATTACTGAATTTTAGTTAAGGATTTTTCAAAATTGTTTTCGACATTTAACATCTGCATGCGCTCTGGAAAAAAAATCTTTAAAACAACTGGAAAATTGAACAGGTGAGCAGAAAAGTTATTAATTGACATAAAATAGTTTTGTCTCAATAATGGGAGACTCAATGTCACCCACTTCGTACAATTTTTCTTTTGTACCAAGAACCGTCTAATTAAATTCTCTAAATAGACAGAACTGAACAGGTTTGAAAAATTTGAGCTGAGCGAAGGTATTTTATTCATCTCTCTGTGAGGATGAGCTCTTACGTAACCATAGCTTCAGGTCAAGTGCGTAAAAGTCAGTCGAATAGTCAAAATTGTCAAGCGAAAATTTTGCATAAAAAAGACACACGTTTACAATAATTGCCATGAACTTCGTTCAAGAGCAATGTTGGCTGCAATGATGGTACCACGCGAAAGTATCAGACGCAAAAAATTAGCCATAGTCACCAAAAAAGAGCAATGCTGCTCATAAAAAGAACAGTCTGAAATGTGGGGAATAATAAGAAAAAGGGCAGCAGAGAACAGGCCGAAGTCGCCTAATTCTGTTCCGCTGAGATTACACAGGAAACAAATTCTTAATTTGCCAAATTTCCCCAAAAAAGACCCGAGGGTGAGCCTAAATGGGACTAAGAAGTTCAATAGTGTGCTTCAAATAACCACATTAGAGGTTAACATATACCACTATTAAGATTTAAAGTAAAAAATGGCACCAGTCTCGGCGCACTTTTCATTTGACTTTTAGTATTAAATTGCCGCCAATTGAGTTCAGCTGCATGAAATTGTGATTGAGAGAGATTTTAGATCACGCGAAACGCGAAAGGTCAAGGGCGTAAAAGTCCGCCCAATAGTCAAAATTGTCAAGCGAAAATTTTGCATAAAAGACACACGTTTACAATAATTGCTATGAACTTCGTTCAAGAGCAATTAAAAATTAGTCACAACAATCATTTTTTTCAAATACTGCAGTTTTTGAAATCAATTAATTCAATACAAGGTAGAGGAAATTTATTAAGGTTTAATAAGTGATCTATTCTTTTGATTTTGCGGAAAACAATTCTGAAAGACTTGCCAATCTACACAAAGAGTCATCCTGTAATAAAATGGAAATAGCGTTTTGTTAATGTCAAAAACTTGGGGTGATCATTCAATAATAATAGTAAAGGCGTTCACTCAGCTCTTTTTCTTTTTTACTCGTTTGTTTTAATCTAACCCGAATATCAAAATTAGTTGATCTGTTATTGAATCTGATGTTGGTCGTTGCGTGCAATTCTCTCTTCACTTTCTCTTTGGACGGCGAGAACCCTTGTGTAAAATGTGTGAGTAGTTGTTGTTGCAACTGGAAGTTCTCAGGGTAAAGGTAAACACTGAGGGGTGACGCCGCTATATTCGGGTATCTGCTCTCAGCTAACTGGCTAATAGATCTGAAAGTTAAAGCAGTCGGTGCACAAAATAAACTAGCAAAAAATCAAACAATCGAAGGAAACAAAGCATTGATACTACTTACATGTCATCAAAGAAACGCTGAACTGTCGAAGTGAGAGTAGCCTGAAACAGTTTGCTTCCATTTTTACCAGTTTAAGAGGAAAACGCAAAACAAATCCTATCACTGAAGCAAATGCTCGACAGTATTTGCACTTCAATGAATACACTGAAAAAGCATCTTTGACTCAATGTCACCCATTTCAAACTGGAATTGAAAAACAACGAGGATCGGTAATGTGCATCCCCGCATAAATTTTCAATCCATTTTTGTAATACTTTTTAATCTTGCTCAGAGCAAAATAATTATTTTAAAAAATACTTATCTTTAGGTGAAAAACACATACGTTACTGTGGGTAAAAATAGCTTCTTAACTGTTAATAGATTTTCAATAAAACCGAGAAACAAAACATTAGTTATTTCTGACTGTTTTCCTTTTAAGAAAATAGGCCTCAGTTTTGATCAATATATCAGCAGTAATAGTAAATTGTAGCCATAATTTGATTAAAAATTGTTTTGCATGTAAAACGTTTTTGCAAAAAATTAAACATAGCTGGCAGATTGCCAGAAAATAGCCGCAATAGCTTTGTAGATCTGCCTTCTCAAAAAAGAAACAGTAAATACAGACCAAAAAAAAATTAGTCTTTTCATTGAAGGCTGAGATGTTATATTTTGATTACGAATCTGTATGTTATTGCTGCCTCTATTGGCTGCTCTCAGATAACCTTCGTTTAGAGTGGCTCACATTCACTTGACCTCATCTCTTTGAATTAAAGTAAATAAAAGTCAATTTCAAAGTGAGGAAGTCATTTTTGAGAGTGAGGGGAGTCACGTGTGACCAAAAATTCAATCACGCGAATGGACAAAAATTCGTTCCAATAAGAGTGGAAAATGACATCACGCGCGCATTTCAGTTGAAATTGCATGAACGAATGGACAAAAAAACCGATTTAAAGTGATTGTGACGGAATATGGTCGTAACAAAAATCTTGCCGACGAAATTAAAAAATAAACATAGCAGGACAACTGCTGACGTACAATTCAAAAAATTTTCATTGACTAAAAAAACTAGACCTAGAACGGACTATGAGTGAATTGGAAAAACCATACTGAAAAACAATTAGATAAAAAAACAAAAAAATGAAAAACCAATGTCAAAATGCCGCATGTGAGCAAAAAACCATTAGCGAGAAATAGAAATTTGGTTCAAACAAAAAACTAGGCCTAGAATGAACTATGAATGGATTGGAAAAAAACATTTAGAAAAAAATCCGATCCAAAAAATAAAAAAAAACAGTAAAAATTTAAGTGAAATTGCCGCATGTGAAAACACCACTAGCGAGAAAGCGAAATTTTGTTCCAACACCGTTTTCTCACTCTACTTTAAAATTAGAGCGAAAAAAATTTACGCCGCAAAACCACTCGCTTTTTCGCTCCACTTCCTGTTTCGGAGTGACAAAAATCACAACTCCAATTTGAATTCAAAAATCATGAAAATGTGTGAACAGATCTTTAAAAAAAGACAGCGCTCCAATACAATTCAAATTCTTTGAATTGTAAAAACCAAGAGAAGGCCGATAATAGACTCAGCTATCGCTTCGCGGCTATTAAAAAACAGCAAACAGATTACAACTTTTCAAACAAACTTATATTACCAGCTAGACGACTCTGCTTTTTACTTCATGGTGCAGTCTACGATGCAAATTCTGTTTTGATAGAAAAATTAGACCAAATATTTGTAATTACAAGATAGATTCAGAACGAAATCAATGTTGATCAAAATGGCAAAAAACACTGACACAGAAAAATTAACTCACTTCGAATGTCCCTTGAGAATAGTAGAAGCAATCAATAATTTCAACTTTCGTTTATTGGTTGAGTTAAGGAAATCAAAGCTGGGATAAAAGTTTCTTTCAAATATGATGTAGTTTACTACAACAGTAGTGTCTCATACAAATTATGTACATTTGTAGCAGAATGAAGAGAATTGAACAACAAATTCATCTCATTTCTATAAAAATAAATATATTTGTGGCCTTCATTATTATTTCAATTGTGAAACCTGGATGACAGAAAAAACAGAAGCATCAAATCAACAGATTAAATACAAGTGTTTTGCAGTAAAAATGGGCAAACATTTTTCACGTTTTCAGTAAAATTTTAAAAGCAAAATTTGACAGAACTAATCAAATTTCGATATCATCTTGTTCTCTCCTTTACGCTACCACTCAAAACTAGCAATTATTTTTCTTGAAGGTTATATGATTGCTACAAACTTCGTTGGAGAGCAATTAAACGATGGTAGAAAACCAGCCGCGACAGTCCTCGAATTTCTTCCAAATTTTCCAGAAACTCGGTAACTATGATTTTCTACGATTTATAACGCAACGGTACAAAGGATCAAATTTGAGCTTTTTCTGAAATTAGGTTCACAAGAGGTTGATTTCAACTCAAACAGGCAAATTGTTCCTTTCATGTACAACCACAAAATACCTACTTCGTCTGTCGAAGGTAGATCTGAATTTGGAGATAAAAATAAAAGAATTGTTTTCTTGAAAACATGCAGTTGCAATGAAGACGTTCAGACAGATAAGTTCGAACTGTTGAGCAGAAAATATAGATATTATTTTGCATCGACATAACTTGTTATACTAATTTTTAAGTTCTACGAACTCGAAAATAAATTACTTCCCTTGGAATTGTGAAAGAAAAAAACTATCAGTCTTAAACGCTTCGCAACTATTTGAACAATTGAACGTACATTTGAGTCCTCTTGTCTAATTCGACGGGTGTGAAGCTCTTCGTCAGGTCTCTCCTCGAACTCATTCGAACACAGATTAATCATTAGTTCGGGAGGCTCATATATAGCCATTCTAAATGATGAATCGGGTTGTGGCGTGAACATAGTTGTTCCACTCGAAACGTCTGTTATTCCGGAGCTTCCCGATCCAGAAATAACAGATTCCCGGTGCAACCTATTCATTTCTGATACTGAAACCATGACTTCAATTCTATCGAAAACTATTTAACGCCGCACAGTTTAGACTTCAATTTTTCGGTAGTCAAAACGAGCGGTACCGGCTGATTTGTAAATAGAGAATAAATTTTAGAAATTTGATATTAATGACTAGCAAGAATTGTTACAATTGGTTAAGTAACAAAAACTTCTCTAAGAAGCAAAAATCACTGTAAATGAAAACAAAATATTACCCATTTTTGTATAATTATAACTAAGAACGATTTGATTTTGTAACGCCAATACTTCGTTATTAATTACAAAGTAACATGACTAAGACAAGCAACCATCAGAATAAATCCTTTCACTCAAAGCATATCTAGCTAGTAAGTCGAAGAGGTTTGCTTAATGTATTTGCATAGCAAAGAAATTTACTTGCTCGGAGACTGCCAAAATTACAAAATGAAGAATATCAAAATTCCGACTTCAACAAAACTCACAGCTTTGATTAACAGTACGCGGTATATAAAGACATACTTTGATTTAAAATGTCGCAATAGTTGTACATAACGTATAAACTAATAACACCGACTTGATGATGCATTGAACCCCGCCTTAAATTTCTCCGTTTGCAACGCGTTCACTGAATGAGCATATTCAGCTTGTTCCTCATTCCAAAGTTGAACAAACCCTGTTTTGCGGTACAGCTTTAAGGACAACTGGTGGAGTTCCTCTTTTTTGAATATAAAAAGCGGGTTTGCTCTTAAGCCGCGCAGGACTATCCGATGAATGAGTAGTGATCCCCTACTATGAGACATCACTGCATCGTATATAATTTTAAAGACAAGGCAAATAAAGATTTACTATTATGGCGCACGCTCTAGAACTGGAGGAGGCAAAAATACTGTGAGGAGTCAGGGGTTAACGAAAACGATCCCCAAAAGATCTGTAATAATTCGTGAAAAAGTTTTGACAAGGCGTACGTCTAGATTGTGACAATTTGTTAAGAACATGTGCTCGCATTTATTGAAAGGTCGGGGCTATACACTTATTTTGCACACTTGTTCGAGAGTTGGAACTAGGGTCCCTAACTTACTAAATCAACGTCGTCATGTTTCTGTTATTGCAGAATTGGAGCATGCACTGAAAAGCTCATGGTCCCAGACGTCACTTTTAAAATAACGTTCACGTATTTCTGATCCGACACAATCGCAGAACAATTCTCCTTCTGAGAACTGTTTATAAGAAAAAACAACCACATCAGGATGAGCAGCCTTCGTTGAGTCATGTAGTTTTCTTGACTTCCGCAGCGTGCCAGAGTTCATAACTTTCCTGAGAAAATGAGAAACACGTAAAATTTTAGCAAAGTTCCGCAGTCGATATGTGGCAGACAAACTTTTAGCTCGTGCATCGATGCTTAATCTGTACGAGCGCTAATTTTAATGACGACCACAAGGTTTTTATATCTAAATCTCTAAACAAAGAAGAACAAGCGAAGGAGCAGCAGCTACTTAAAAAGCGACGAGAACTTATTGAATCCGGAGGAAATCCGTCAAATTTGCAAATAAGAAACGGTATTCTGTATCCAAATAAGACAGCTGTACAAAATTGACGATTGACTGACAACTCGCACAGGCGAAATCAGTTTTATTTTTTTTAATGTACGTAGTTTGATCAATTTAGAAAAGAAACAATTTTTGCCAATTCTTTAACCATTCATTATCTTGACTTCATCTGCGTCTCCGAAAGGTGGCTTCACCATAATTTCTCAGAAGCAGATCTCTTTTTTTCATCAGTGTTTTTGCTCCAATAGAAAAACTTCGACAATTTCTACAGCTCACGGCGGAACGATGATTTGTGTAAAACGTACTCTCGATTATGAGAATTTTCCTCGATTGCGAAACAAATGGATCAGCTACAGTATGCTTGATATCCTATAGAAAAAAGAAATTTTTGGCTGTTTCACTGCATCTTCCTCCGTCCAGTAGCAAATTTGCGTATAGCCAGAGCTAACTAATTGATTTATATCTTAACATAAATAAAACCAAAATTCGCCGAGGAAATCATAATTTATGAAGATTTTAATTTTGCAACAATCAACTGGTCAAGTTTTTGGTCAAGTTATGCAATTGAAAATGCGTTCCTAGACATAATCCAGGCAAAATACTTTCGGCAAATTGTAAATTTTTCAACTGCAGCAACAGGAGTTTTAGACTTAATCCTGACCAGCAAACATTTTCAGATTTTAACCTGGCAAAAATATCACGGAATTCCAATTTTACCCTTCTTTCTAATCATTTTCCCCTAGTTTTGAAGTTTAAGGTAGAAAATTTTAGCTTAACGAGGCGGAATGCTTTTTCGAAACATATTTTATTTTTGCAAAGGAGATTATAATCAGCTCTCTCAAATGTTATAAATTAACAAATATAGTAGCCATTGCTGGTCAAATCCAAATAAAATTCTCGAGTTATGGTACAAGTGGCTTGGAGATGGCCTGGAAGCTTGTATTCCCAAAAGAACAATTCACAGAGAACCCTTGCCCCGATGAGTGTCTCAAAAAACTTCTCACTTGTTGAAATGTTTGAAAACGGCGAGAAAAAAGTACCCGGAATCCAGCTCCAAAGGTCAATGCTAATTGGAAAAACAGAGATTGAAGCTAGCAGAATCAAAGTTGAATACCAAAAAAAGCTGACTGAAAAAGCACAACCAATCTTTTTGAGTGTTTCAGAGCTTTCCGTAATACGCAATTGCCTCATCAAAAATTTTATCTGGGCTCCTTTGCAAATGACGACAAATGGGAAGCAGAATTTTTTGAAAATTTGTTCTGTCTATGTTATATCATCTCCTTATACTGAGACCGAGATATCTGAATTCAGTGAGGTGACAGAGAAAATTTTTTCGCGAAAAGTAAATAATGTCTATCTGTTCTAGCTTAGACACAGACATATGCAAAGTTGACGACCAGTTACCACCAATTTTTTATCAGAAACTAAGTACTTCCTTGAGTCACTCTCTAGCTCAAATTTTAAATTTTTGACAAGATTGTTCACACTTGCACCTTCCCTGATTTCTGAAAAAGAGCTTTACTAAGGCCTCTTTTTAAGAAAATTGACTCATCAGACATTTCAAGTTATTGACCTGATGCGCTTCTGTGCATCCCGACAAAAATTTTTGAGCGGGTAATATTCAATCAACTCTACGAGCATTATTCACCCCATTTGCATATATGTCAATATTGTTTTCGAAGAAACCGATCTACAGTCACGCACTTACTAGTTTTTCTACAGAGAGTCTAAAAAGGTGTCGAAGAGAAAAAAAACAGTTAATATTAGTTTTACTGATTACAGTGGAATTTTTGATCGTGTAGATCATGGAGTTTTACTGAGAAACCTGTTCAAAGACGGCTTGCGAAGAAAGTTTTTAAAATTATTAAAATCATATCTTGCACGTTGATCCCTGTACGTAAAAATCGATGACAGTTATTCTTCTGAGAAAAGGGCACTCAGTGAAGTGTCTCAGGGTAGCATTTTAGGGCCTTTATTCTTCTTAATTTTTGTTAACGATTTACCAAACACATGCACAAGCTTCTTTCTTCTCCACTTTGCCGATGATGCAAAGTTTTTGACTGTCGGCCTAGAAGAATCAAAAACTCACGATGACCTCCATAATCGGTTCTGCGGGACTTCCGAAAATTGTATGCCATTCAACTTTGAGAAATGCGCTCACATCGAAATTGGCGAAGCAGATGAAAGTTTTTTTTTGGAGACGACACCATTGAATCAACTTCTACACAAAACGACATCGGTTTTATTTTTTCAAGAGAGCTAAAATGAAGGTTGCATATTGATAAGGTCTGTGGCAAAGCTATTAATGTGTTTTTTATGATGAAAAATTGTGTCTCCGGTCTGCCTACAAGAACGCGACTGGAGATGTACAAGTCAATGATCGAACCAATGTTAGTGGACGTCAGTCCTTGTTATGAGTTAAACCTCTATGTTATGACACAACTTGAAAATGTACAAATGAGAGCGGTTAAATGGATAGTCTACGGTGAACGAACATATAAAGCTGCCCTTTTGTCCCTGTCGATTTTACCACTGCCTATGTACATACAGATAAAAAACCTACTAAATTTAGCTAAAATAGGAGAAGGTTGCTACGATACCAGTTTACTCAAATTTATTTATACTCAGAGAGTCCTGCCGCTGCAGTTTGAATTTGTTTCAGCTTTCAAGACCAGTGAGGAAAAATCTCAAGGAGAACTTCTTCTTTCAAACATGTCGATTGTCTTATGTTCTCGGCGTTGATATGTGTGATACAACTGGGTTGGAGATAAGATTGCACGGTACTTTCTGGGACAAATTCAACAATTATGACGAGAAGAAAAATTGTGCCTGGAGACTGGCATGCGATTGCACGACAAACAACTGTTGCAGCAAACTTACAATTTAGAACTTGCAAATTGAAAGGGTCCAGAACTCTTGCGCACTCTCACAGAAGCCCTACTACTACTACTACTACTACTACTACTACTACTACTACTACTACTACTACTACTACTACTACTACTACTACTACTACTACTACTACTACTACTACTACTACTACTACTACTACTACTACTACTACTACTACTACTACTACTACTACTACTACTACTACTACTACTACTACTACTACTACTACTACTACTACTACTACTACTACTACTACTACTACTACTACTACTACTACTACTACTACTACTACTACTATTACTACTCCTACTACTACTACTACTACTACTACTACTACTACTACTACTACTACTACTACTACTACTACTACTACTACTACTACTACTACTACTACTACTACTGTTTCAACACTTTAATTCCAAATATGAAATAAAGGCACGGTTGGCAACAAATACAAACAAAACAAGAAGAGTTATTTGTTTGGTTATTCTGTGAAGTGCTGTACGACGAAATTGTTGAAGGCATTCTTTGACCCGGTTGCTGCTTTCTCCTGCAAACTGGTGAACGATACTTTGTTTCGTACAAAGTCTCCTTCGATTTGACTCATCCACGTTTTCCGTTGCCCCCCAGGAGCGCGTCTAGCATGGACGTATTGATCGGGTGGGTCCCAATCGAAGGCACTGCGGGCTAATCTTCCTGGTTCCATTCTCTGGATGTGTCCGTACCATTTTATCCGTTTGAGCATGATCATCGTGAATAGTTGGGGCATTCGTGATCTTGACATAATTTCTTCGTTCGTTGCTTTCTCCAGATATGACACACGTAGAATTCTCCGAAGACAACCACAGTGGAAACTCTCAAGTTTTCTCTCCACTAATTTCGAAAGAGTCCAAGTCTCTGAGCTGTACAGCACGGCTGATAAAACGAGTGCTTTGTACAAATTGCACTTGAGGTGCACGCTGAGCTGCTTGCTCTTCCAGAGATTTTGGAAGTTAGCAAACCGTTGTCTACCTTCTGCAAGTTTGCAATTGACTTCCTGCAGGTCTCCATGCTTGAGGCTGACATATGATCCGAGATACTTGAACGCTTCTATGTTTTCAAACTCGTTTCCGAGAAGATCTTTTACTTTGCAGGAAAACACGCGTGTGGCAACTGCTTTAGGTTTGCCACAGTATCTCGATTGGTGAACTTTTCGGCCATTGACTGTTTTGAACTTTCTTTCACACTTGTCACAGGTAAGGCTCGCCTCTAGTTGCTCGAACTTTGACTTGTCGACGACATTCTTTGACAAACCGGCTTTGCAGAATCTTGTTTGGTGCACTTTGCGTCGGTAACTGTACTGAATTGCCGCTGACAATTCTGACATCTTAAAGACTCTTGGTCAGCCACCACTGACCGACTCTCATTTTCTAGCGACTCTGAATCTGCTACCGCAGATTGTTGTTGTGAAGCTACCAACGCTGGCTTAGCCACCGCTAAGCTTTTCAATCTTAGCTTCCGGCCATCTTGTGTTTCGAACCAGCCCGCTTTCTTTTTCGTTCCCAGCAGCACCTCCGTGCTGATGGTTAGTCGTGACTGGCTAGATGTCTCTGCCAGGAGTCCTAGTTTGCCTTTATGTGTTCCAGTGAGTATCTCCACGTTCTGTTGGATACTAGGCACTGCAACAACATTTGGGCTGTCGCATTTTACTTCCATATTCTTTGTTTTGGCCACATTAATCTCCAGACCAGCGGCTTCCGCAAGGGCCTCGATTCGATGTAGGTTTTCTTGCACCTCACTGTCTGAGACCCCCACGAGAGCAACATCATCAGCAAAATCTAAGTCAGCCACCAATCTCCCAATGTCTAATCCTCCATGCACCGAGTTAGCCAAAATGCTCTACGAGTTGTCTGCACGTAGAGCTTTTCTGACTTCCTTACAGCAGTTTGTGAACCCTAACAACGCCACCGCGCTGCTGTGTTTCTTCAACTGTACTACTACTACTACTACTACTACTACTACTACTACTACTACTACTACTACTACTACTACTACTACTACTACTACTACTACTACTACTACTACTGTTTCAACACTTTAATTCCAAATATGAAATAAAGGCACGGTTGGCAACAAATACAAACAAAACAAGAAGAGTTATTTGTTTGGTTATTCTGTGAAGTGCTGTACGACGAAATTGTTGAAGGCATTCTTTGACCCGGTTGCTGCTTTCTCCTGCAATCTGGTGAACGATACTTTGTTTCGTACACAGTCTCCTTCGATTTGACTCATCCACGTTTTCCGTTGCCCCCCAGGAGCGCGTCTAGCATGGACGTATTGATCGGGCGGGTCCCAATCGAAGGCACTGCGGGCTAATCTTCCTGGTTCCATTCTCTGGATGTGTCCGTACCATTTTATCCGTTTGAGCATGATCATCGTGGATAGTTGGGGCATTCGTGATCTTGACATAATTTCTTCGTTCGTTGCTTTCTCCAGATATGACACACGTAGAATTCTCCGAAGACAACCACAGTGGAAACTCTCAAGTTTTCTCTCCATTAATTTCGAAAGAGTCCAAGTCTCTGAGCTGTACAGCACGGCTGATAAAACGAGTGCTTTGTACAAATTGCACTTGAGGTGCACGCTGAGCTGCTTGCTCTTCCAGAGATTTTGGAAGTTAGCAAACCGTTGTCTACCTTCTGCAAGTTTGCAATTGACTTCCTGCAGGTCTCCATGCTTGAGGCTGACATATGATCCGAGATACTTGAACGCTTCTATGTTTTCAAACTCGTTTCCGAGAAGATCTTTTACTTTGCAGGAAAACACGCGTGTGGCAACTGCTTTAGGTTTGCCACAGTATCTCGATTGGTGAACTTTTCGGCCATTGACTGTTTTGAACTTTCTTTCACACTTGTCACAGGTAAGGCTCGCCTCTAGTTGCTCGAACTTTGACTTGTCGACGACATTCTTTGACAAACCGGCTTTGCAGAATCTTGTTTGGTGCACTTTGCGTCGGTAACTGTACTGAATTGCCGCTGACAATTCTGACATCTTAAAGACTCTTGGTCAGCCACCACTGACCGACTCTCATTTTCTAGCGACTCTGAATCTGCTACCGCAGATTGTTGTTGTGAAGCTACCAACGCTGGCTTAGCCACCGCTAAGCTTTTCAATCTTAGCTTCCGGCCATCTTGTGTTTCGAACCAGCCCGCTTTCTTTTTCGTTCCCAGCAGCACCTCCGTGCTGATGGTTAGTCGTGACTGGCTAGATGTCTCTGCCAGGAGTCCTAGTTTGCCTTTATGTGTTCCAGTGAGTATCTCCACGTTCTGTTGGATACTAGGCACTGCAACAACATTTGGGCTGTCGCATTTTACTTCCATATTCTTTGTTTTGGCCACATTAATCTCCAGACCAGCGGCTTCCGCAAGGGCCTCGATTCGATGTAGGTTTTCTTGCACCTCACTGTCTGAGACCCCCACGAGAGCAACATCATCAGCAAAATCTAAGTCAGCCACCAATCTCCCAATGTCTAATCCTCCATGCACCGAGTTAGCCAAAATGTATTTGATGACAAGGCCGAATAAGATTGGGGACCACACATCACCCTGCCTAACGCCCGTTCTGACATCAAATAAGCGTCATTTCTCACCTTCGGCTTTGACTCGACATTTGAATCCATCATAGCTGTTTCTTATGATGTTTATCACTTTTTGCGGAAGACCATAGTGTTTCATTATCTGGTACATCTGCTCACGATCGACAGAATCGAATGCCGCTCGAAAGTCTATGAAACAAAAGCTAATATCCAATTGAAACGCCATTGATTTCTCTATTATTTGACGCAGGGAAAAGAGTTGATCGGCGCATCCTCTGCTTTTTCTGAAGCCGCACTGCTCTTCCCTTAAGACGCGATCCACTGAATCTTTGCATCGATTGAGAATAACGGAAGCGAACACTTTGCCTGGTACTGACAATAGAGAGATCCCTCGGTGGTTCGAACACTCTGACATCTTTCCTTTACTCTTGTATAATGGGACAATTTCTGCTACCTTCCAGTCATCGGGCAGAACTTCCGTCGACCAACACTTATCTATGATGTCCCAGAGCCACTCGACAATACCCTTGTGTGCTTTCAAGATCTCACAGGAAATGTTATCGGGTCCACTTGCCTTGCCATTCTTCAACCTGCGGACAGCTTCAAGCACTTCTTCAAATCGAATTGGGCTCAGGTCAATCGACAAGCTTTCAGCTGCTTCTTCGGGATCCAATCTCGTACTGCAACTGGATGTTGAGGGATTCAGGAGTTGACTAAAATGTTCCGTCCAGCGTTCAAGTCGTTCCTCTTTCGTCCGTAAGTTGACGCCAGTGCTTGAAACTAATTTGGTCAACTGGGGACTCCAGTTTCGGCAAATCTGCTGTGATGCCCCAAAAACCTCCTTCAAGTTGCCTCTGTCCGCAAAGCTCTGCACTTCTTGGCCTTTGCGTTCAAGCCATGCCCGTTTGTCTGCACGTAGAGCTTTTCTGACTTCCTTACAGCAGTTTGTGAACTCTAACAACGCCACCGCGCTGCTGTGTTTCTTCAACTGTAGATCAGCTCGTTTCCGGATAAGTTCCAGAGAATCTGGAGAAATCCAAGGTTTGTTCACTCGCTTGTCCGGAAGGAGGCATTTCACTGCTGCTTGGTTCAGGGCTTTTCGAAAATTGTCCCAAGACTGCTCTGTATTCTCGAAATCGCCGCTCTTATCCAGATGTAACTTGACCTCCTGCGTGAATAAGTCACGCGTTGTTTCATCTTGCAGCTTTGCAGAACTGATTCTGGGCGTGAAACATGGCTTTTTAGACAAAAGTTTCATAGATACTTCCGCAATGACCATTTCATGATCGGTAATTGTGGTTTTCCCTCTTCTGGTCCTCACATTCGTCAGACATCCTCTGTATCTTTCTGCAAACAGAATGTGATCCAGCATCTTTTTTCGACAACTCGGATCGGGAGGGTTGTAGGTGTACCGATGCACTTGTCGATGCTGGAACCATGTACCACCTACGAGCAATTTGTGTGAAGTGCAAAATGATAACAACTTTTCCGAGTTTTCATTTTCTTCACCCATTCCAAACGGGCCTCTGCAGCTCATGGTGTCATTCAACTGGTGTCCAGGCTCTGCGTTGAGGTCACCGATGACACAAATACGCTCCCTATGTTTGAAGCTGGAAACTAGGTCTGAAAGTTGACTCCAAAACAAATCCTTCTCTTGGAGACTAGCTTCATTCGTAGGTGCGTAGCAGACAACAACAGCTAGATTGGCTCTCCTCCGAGCCGCGAACTTGACGTAGCAAATACGTTCACTTAGAGCCACTTGTTCTACGATGCTGTTTATCAATGACTTCTTTACAGCAACGCCCACTCCTCCTTGTCTCGATTTTACACCAGACAACCACGAGTCAGACAGGTAGAGCTTGTGGTCTCCGAGATCAATTTCTTGCTCCTGCAATCTCGTCTCCTGCACTCCCAGAATATCCAACTTGTATTGCGCCAGATCCATTTTCAAAGCCTCTAAAGATCCGGCTTGGGTCAGTGTTCTGACGTTTAAAGTTGCAATTCCGAGTTGGTTCCTCGGGAGATTCTTAGCACCCCTTACCCGGGACTCGGGGCCACGGTTGAATGTATTCATTGCTTTGGTGTTTGAAGGCTGAGATACGACTAGTTGCGCCACAAACTAGAAGACCAGTGCCTCGTTAGCTCGACCATGTGAGCGGAGAGCCGCAGCACATGACCTACCCCCAGGGGACACCACGTGGAGGTGAGGTTGGATTTTGTCCCCCACTACTACTACTACTACTACTACTACTACTACTACTACTACTACTACTACTACTACTACTACTACTACTGCTACTACTACTTGACTACTACTAATACTACTACTACTGCTACTACTGCTGCTACTACTACTGCTACTACTACTACTACTACTACTACTTAGACTACTACTACTACTACTACTACTACTACTACTACTACTACTACTACTACTACTACTACTACTACTACTACTACTACTATTACTACTACTGCTACTACTACTACTACTACTACTACTACTACTACTACTACTACTACTACTACTACTGCTACTACTACTAATACTACTACTACTGCTACTACTGCTGCTACTACTACTGCTACTACTACTACTACTACTACTACTACTACTACTACTACTACTACTACTATTACTACTACTACTACTACTACTACTACTACTACTACTACTACTACTACTACTACTACTACTACTACTACTACTACTACTACTACTACTACTACTACTACTACTACTACTACTAATACTACTACTACTACTACTTAGACTCGAGATACCTGTGCTAGGATTACTACTAGGGAGCCCGATCATAGTCCTCTTGTTAAAATACAGAGCCCTCGGATAGTGTATTTTAAATTCAAAATAACATAACACTACCGCGGAGTCGTAAATAAAGTAAGAGTACCACGATAAACGTCAGTATCTCAGGAGTACAACCCTTGTCGGGTTTGCCGTAAAAATAACGGGAACATTAAGTCGTTTGGAGTTTTAGTGAGAACGGGCTCACACCGTAAAAATAATTATTTTTTGTAATCGGGCTGTTCGGCCATTTCTTGACGTTAGAGAATGAAATTCAGGGATATTTTAGATCTCCTTGCAAATGGATCAGTTTTTTTTACTGGGGGAGTTTTAGTTATGTCTACAGTTTAGATTTTGCTGTAATAGAAGTATAGCAGGAGCCTCCCTATTAATTCGGTGCATTAGATTACTTGTATTTCAGATCATTGTTTTATGGATACTCCAAAAATGAACTCTCTGTTAACTCCAGAACCTTCCATACAGGATATCAATGCGAACCAGCACAATTACGCGGCCCCCGGCCCGAGTTCCCTTCAGCCAAAAGTTAGTACGAGATCTTCAGAGCGCAAGAGAAAGAGGCCCCCCTCAACACCGAAGGAGGAACGTAAGCGTTCGATAAGGTCAAGGTTGAGCACTACAATAGATGGGGATAAGGATTCTCAACTCGATTCCCAGGTTTCTGCGCATAAGACGCCATATGGAAGACTTCTACATAGTGAGTATTTTACCTTATTGAGCACGGATCCTTCTGATAGGCTATATAGTTTACTTAACAACTGAATTTACATTTTAGCGGACGAGATCTCTGAGGATTCAGAATTCGAGATGATTCAGCCTCTCGACTCCCCGCCTGTGACGAAGGTGCCAATCAAAAAGCGATATTTTGTTTGTGGCAAGAAAAATAGGAAAATGTCCCAGCATTACCGAAAGAAGCACAGAGGTATATCGGACCCTGTGAGAGCCTATCTCCAGGATTGTGGGCGCCATTATCACAGGTCAGCAACGTCGAAAGATCCTGTGTTCGACTGCATGTTGTGTCCTCGACGGTTTGTGAATGCAAGCGATCACAAGAAAAAAGCGGATGCAAAGAACAAGTCATTAAATATCACTGGGGTCCGTGATCACCTGGACAATGACATTCACAGAGTCTTCTGCCCTAAAGATCCGAGAGAAATGCCAGAATTTATACAGGACATAATTGCAACGTTAAGGGAGCCCAAGACTAATGCGTTTTATTTGATAGAGTACTTCACGAGGGACCAAAAGAAGCGAGCTGCTCGGAAGAACAATAGCACGGAAGCGTTTGATAAGAGAGTCACAAAGACCTTTCAGCTACATCTGAACAGGCTATGGGTGACTACAGCGGGGATGATGCGCTATCAGGACGCCGCCAAACTGTTCGATGAAATTAAGGAAAAAGGCGAGTACAAAGCAGGCAGCATGGTGCTTTTCATCGTTGTGGTGAGGAGATTCCTCGGATATGTCAAATGTAACCAGAAAAAGCTATAAATTCCGTATGATGATTGGGATGATACCCTAAAAGAACTCTCCTCAGTTTATAGAGTTCAAATGAAAAAAGATATGTTACTGTTGAGACGGAGGAAGGATAAGGAGACGGCTACTCTTGCGGAATGCACCAAAGTTGTCCACATTGTCAAGGATACGCTTGATAGCCGAACTTCCTGTAATTACTCTTATAACTTGCTAAAAGGCCTTACTTTCTTTTACTTTCAAGTAAACGCGGGCACGAGGTCCGGACCTATCCAGAATCTGCGGTTCGAGAACTACGCACGACTGAGGAGAGGGGAGCCCGTTCATAGTGTTGAGCACAAAACTGGCTCTAGTTATGCTGTCACCTACAAACTGAATAAAGTCCAAGCGCCCTACGTCGACCAAATGTTTGCAGCTTTCCGCAAAGAGACGGGAGAGGACCGTTGTGGCTCTTTCCTACGTTGAGAAATGGCAAGGAACGATGTATGTTTCGATTTGTTAATGATGCTTTGAATCAAGTAGTACCGGGCTCTCTGCTCACTAAGAAATTCACGCCCACGGCGATCAGAAGAGTCATAGCTAACGAGCTATATAAGCGAAAAGATACGGAGCCGGAGACTTACCAGAAGCATGTCGAACAAACTGCGCACGACATGAAGACAGAAGAGGCCAGTTATTTGCTGACCAAAGTTTCAGACGGAAGCATCACAGATGTGTATGCCAGACTCTTCAACTTACCAACTGACCCGATTGTCAAAATCGCAACACATATGACGCCCGAAGAGTTGGACAAAGCCAATTGCAGTACGATATACTTCAATACCGAGCTCGGGGGTCCAATCTTCCCTCACTTGCACGGAATTGAGGAAGAAGAAGTGAGCACGGAGCCTCGTGATATAGTAGGTACTAGTCAGGGTACCTTCCGGACCTCCAACAACGTAGAAGAGGACCAGTTAGATCAAGAGGAGATAGATGCGCAGTTCCAGATAGTAGAGGAGGAGACTAATGCTCAATTGTATGACGATGACAGTTATGATGAGGACAGTACAGATGAGGATAGTGAGGACGATACTGATAACGTAGAAAGTGACCCCGAATTCGATGAAAATGTTTCCACTATTAGTTGCCGTAAGGATAAGAGCATTGTGCCAGCTAGCAGGAGGCCCAATTTTGTGCGTAGTGTGCAAAAGTTCAACGGAAAGGCCAAATGGAAGCCCGAGGAGAAGTCTCTCTGCACATTGTTTGCTCATTTGGAAACGACTCCCAGTAAAGCGGAAATTAGCGAGATCATCAAGGGGAAATTAGGCAGACCCCCGTCCAAACAAACTGTAGTCAAGATATACGATAAATTAAAAGCCCTAGTCAATAGGCTTGCGGAGTAATGATGGGAAACTGATGATAAACTTTTGTTGAGCACGGAAACTTTTGCTACACTATTGATTTGAATCTTTGATTATTTTACTTTGGGTAAGATTGAATTACTTTGTTTGATTATACATTGATTATTGTACCTATTGATAGATCTTATATATGTTGTTATATTGGCTACCTTGTAGCACCTTGTTTTACCATTTTTGATTATGTTTGTTCGGTTACTTTGTTCAGTTATCTGCGTTTTCCCCGCTTACTTTTGGTTAAAAAATCAAGGTGATGGAGCGTAGGCTCATTGAATAGTATTGCAATTGAATTGTTGAGCCCGAACAATGTTTTCAACTAGAGGAAAGTGAGAATTTTTACTGGAAACAGAAAATTTTTTAAAATTTATGTCCAGATCCTAAAAAAAGACTATCAGATGACTAAACGCTCACTTTTTTTCGAAATTTTGTTCACTGACCTCAAAGGTATAGATCGTAAGTAAATTAGATCTTTTATAGTAAATCTAAAGCAAATTATTGAATTACAATATACTACTACTTCTCTACGAGCCCAAGAAATTTCAGAAGTCAAACTGAAGTGGTGAAAAAGGGGGGGGGGGGTGGTATAACTCATATTATCCTAGCAAAGGGCTCCTAGATAAATTGGAGTGCGGTGATATGCAGGTACCACAAATAGTGGAGACAAGGTACTAGTTGCTATACTAGAAATGTATATCTCGTCTAAAAAGATCACTTCATGCAAAAAAAACAGTCAAATTTTTTAAAAATTTTTTACTCCACAACGTATTATTTCTATCAGAAGGCTCGCTTTATCCTTTCCACCACCAATTTTTTTTTGCTAGAAAAACGTTGTTCTTGGGCCCTGAGCCGTTCTTGGGCTCACGTAGGCCCAGAATAACTTTGGATGAGCCTCCAAAACCCATTATTTATTGAGATATCGGCATTCAAAGATGTTTTAGCACAGGGGTCCAAGCATTATAGAGGACTATCATCTGAATTTAGACTCCACTATCAACCCAGTCGTTTGTGTTTGAAAAAAAACATTTTTAATAATTTTATTGCCGTTTTGGGTTCACACTGAGCCGCTCTATCTTCCTGATTCAGTATTTCTGCTCCATCTTCACCACAAAAAAAATGAAGCATAGGAGCCAGCTGCTAATAATAACAGAAGTCTCCTGAGAGCCCTCTGCTAAAAGAGCCCTCTGATCCTACTAGCAGATTGCTCCACATTCTAATATTACTACTACTACTACTACTACTACTACTACTACTACTACTACTACTACCACCACCACCACCACCACCACCATCACTACTACTACTACTCCTCCTACTACTACTACTACTACCACTACTACCACTACTACTACTACTACTACTACTACTACTACTACTACTACTACTATTACTATTACTATTACTGTTTCTATTACTATTACTTCTACTACTACTACTACTACTACTACTACTAAAACTACAAAATTAAGAAACGCACTCCAACACTGGCTGAATATTAGCTGGTCCGGGGCCTTCCCAGCACTACG
Source organism: Convolutriloba macropyga (assembly GCF_964194025.1). Classification (NCBI taxonomy): domain Eukaryota; kingdom Metazoa; phylum Xenacoelomorpha; order Acoela; family Convolutidae; genus Convolutriloba; species Convolutriloba macropyga. Next base: position 48,339,928 of record NC_134468.1, on the reverse strand, counting down.
TCTTCGTTAAGACTACAAAACAGCGATACAGCACTAAGAAACATCGAAAAATTATGCCCATCTCTCCTTCATTCCATATGTAATTCATATCGTGGACCATTAATTTTGTTCATTAAGAAACAAAAAACGTTCTCTCAGGCAGGTACCACCCAAACTGACCCCCTATAGTGGCCACCCGTGACACTCACACTGAACCCTTCATGAGAAGAATAGGGTGCACCATTCACTCAAAATCACAAAATTTTCATTGAAAGACTTTGTTTTATGAACGTCTTAATAGACGAAAAAATTGCAGTTTCATATGGAAAGTTTAATTATCAGTTTTCGTCGTTCTTAACTTTTTTTTGTTCGTCGGGTCCTGATATGTTGCATGCTTCTGGCGCCGTATCATTTGTCGGATTGATATGCCATGTTGATGGTCTTGAAGAACAAATAGTCTCCACCAGCATCAGAGTGCGTCAACAGGATTCATTTTGTGGTTGTGTTTCTTGATCTGATCTTTTGAGGCAGAACTTTATACCGACAAAATCTCATGTAGCGTAGCAGGCCGGTTCATAATGTTTTTGTTTGAAACCTCGAATATACTTTTGTGGCCTTTGTTTTGGCTTTTCAAGATAAATCTTTTGTCGATCAATGACAGACTACAGACAGGCCAAATACTGATTCTAGTGTTCCAGCTGCGCAAATTCTGACCACAGTTGGTCATTCGTTTTCTCCGTTTTTGCGATGGCTTTGTCTTTTCTAGAAGCATTGCATTTCAAATCGGCCAACTCTTGCTGCAAAACCTCGATGGATTGCTCCTGTTCAGCATTTCTGGCTGCTGCTGCCTTTGAATTATCTCGTAACGCCTCACACTCGGCGCTCCATTTGCCCAATACTTCGTTTGTTGGGCTTCATTTCAGTCTGCAGAGCACAGATCCGAATATTTGCGGGTGCCAGAAATTCTAGCGTAAACACTTTCCGAGTCAGCGAAAGACACATTTCCACTCGGTACACTCCCGTGGGAATCTCGGCAATAACTTTTCTGGTATGTAGTACACATATTCACCAATTTGTGGGATATCATTGCCCGCTATATTGAATAAAAAACCCTTTTTGCTACTAAATTTTCTCGAGATTTTCAATCTTGAACTCATGACTTTTCGTTTTTTAAGTCTTGAGCTCAAGACAACTTTTTTTTGGTCGTTTTTTCCCTTTTCATTTCTTGGTCTCGAACTCGAGACGTTCCCGTTTTTTGGTCTTTAATTCAAGACATTTTTTGTTTTTTTTTTGGTCTCGAATTCAGGACGTTTTCCTTTTTCTTTTCTTGGTCTTTACTGCAAACAAATCCTTTGTCGTTCTTTGGTCTTGAACTCGAGACCTTCTCAATTTCTATTGGACAGCCGACTCTTTCAAGGACTTTTTTCCTCAATCAATTTCTTTTCTTCTCGTAATCATTTATTATTTCGAGTAATTGATTTCACATACGGTCAAGAATCCGCAATAGTTGTTGCCAAGACGCTCCAATATTATCTAATCCTAAATATATGAACAATTAAGGAAAACTTTTTACAAATTGCAAATTGAGTTATATTATTAAGGTTTACAAAATAGTGTGTTTTGCTTTCAACCAAATGTATAAGTTTTCATTTTTTAAATTCCAAAAAAATTGTTATTTCATTGGCTAGAAAAAAACTCCTGTTGAAACTGGTTGTTCCAATGAATAAAATTTTCATGATTGTTTTTTTCCATCTGAATCTCGGACTGCTTCTCGACTGGTAATTTTTTTTACTATTATGGCAAAATGTTTGTGCAATTAGACTCTGTTTTATATCTGATGTGGAGAAAAGGCTGCAATGCGGGTCTTCGTTACTTACATTTAAGTTACTATTCATCGACCACCGATATATCTCACGATTGAACTTCTTCAGCGTTCCTCCATATTTGGGTACATTGGATTTCATGCAGCGATTGTATAATTATGATGACACAGGAACTTTTTCTACGCAAAAAGGAAGTTTACTTATTCTTACTAGCATCTTGGCACATTTATGAACATATGAAACAGATACTGCTCTTTCAATGTGAGTTCGTTTCTCGAAAAGCGTTACTGCTGAATGGAGAGTGTTTATTGCTATTTCAATCATTGTTTCAATTTTCAGTCGTTGAAATTCACTGTGGAGCGTTCTAATTGTCCTAAAAAATTCCCTCTCTTTGAGATGTTTGAAATTAAAGGTGTCAATAACGCTTGAAAGGAACATATCCATGGTTATTTCAAGATTAACTGTTTTTAGTTGTAAATTTTCCTCTGAGTAGAAACCTCTGGGACTCCTGCTATTTTCACCAACTGTCAACAAAAAATCTTAATGCTTTTTTCTCTAAGTTTTAAGCAAACTTGTCATATTTGTTTTTGTGTAAAATTTTTCCGCTGATAAAAGTGGTCTTGTTGTTACCAATAGCTTTTGCAGCGTCCTCCTTATTAAAGAGTTTAATCGTTTGGCATGTCTGCTCACCTTGATATTCAAAAACATAATTAAATAAATCGTCTTCAAAATATGTGGTTCTGATGAAAATAGTTTTCGAGGAACCTAGGGGATCCTTAAAAATTAATAGATCTGTAGCAGCTTTCCGTAAATAGTTCCAATGTAATTTTTTGCAGTAGTTACCTCAATTTCAATACGTTTTTCTCCAGTAGGTGAAACTCAACCTACAGGATCCACATACATAGCGCCTTCACGCCCATTTTTTGCCATAAAGCTGTGACGATGCTCTTTGAAGTAAGTGGTTTCTCTGGCCTGTCGTAAAATTTTTTCAGTTACCGACCTGTTGACTTCAAAGGTCCTATCTCCAAAAGCTGGTATGGCAAAATTTTTGTTCTGCCAAATTATCCTACAAGTTCTCTCATTCAAAAGGTATATTTATTTTAATAGTCTTGAATTTTTTGTGAGAAAAACGACATGTTCATATATATTACTTTTCTGAAGTACAGACACTGTATATGCCAATTCATACATGCACAATTTTAGCTTTATCTCAAACTGAACCTCAGCTTTTATCAAACTGCCTTTTTCTATTGTTTTCGATGGTCGAATTGTGTTATCGCAGTTTGTACTGTAATCTAGAGATAAGATTTTTGTTGATACGATATTGTAAAAATCATAACCGTATGATACAAGGTAACATAATATGATACAAGGTGATGGAAGCAAAAATGGCAAACAATGCCAGATACAAACCTAGTGATACTCCGTCACACGATGCTCCAGACGAACTCCCCCTTCTTTTCGATTCCATTATTTCTTTCCAAGTTTTCCTGAAACCAAAAATATCATCAGTTTTCTGTTCTCTTCTGCTAAAGTTCTTTTCATCTAGCTCAGTAGAGTAATTTTTCAATTTCTCAGGCACCAATTGTAATCGGCTGCTAGACCTTGTAGCCATTTTTGCTGCCTTTTAGTCACCAATAATCTTTTCCTCAGTAGTTTTTGTTTTACTACTAGCTTCCTGTGGCTTTTTTTCTGGTTTTGGCATTTTTGCTTCTGCTGCTTTTTTTTATTGTGTTCTGTAGGTTTCACAAAGGTTGCACCTACTCCCTCGGCCATTTTGTTTGCCTTCTCGTGCCCTTTAGAAATATCTTGCTCTGATTCTTTATTTTCAATCTCAGACGTGTCGTTTTTAACACTTAGTGAATTGTTAGCATCCTCAGCTTCAGATTGATTATCTGAGAAAATTTTACTTTCTGTGGATAATTATGTTTCAATTATGTCATCATCATCTGAGCTCTTCAAATCGATGTTTTTCTCCTCCTTAATTGTTGTTTTTCGTTCCGCCTGAGGCTGAAGCGTGAATTGCTTTTCTCATTTGTTATATTTTTTCAGTGGTTCATAATGGACCCTAATAGTTTTCCTCGTCTTCTTATCTTTTAAATTGATACTCAAATCGTTTATAATTTCAGTTTTGTATGGTCCTCTATAGAAAAAAGTAAATTTTCTTGTTTTTCCATTTTTGCTGTTGGGTTGAAAACTAATACTTCTTCTTCAACTTTATGGCTCTGTCGATACCTACTACGGTCATAATGGCATTCTTCTGGCGTTCTTATTTGACATCTATAAATTGTCGCTTGAACTGATGCGTTTTCTGTAGTTTCTATTTCAATGTTAAAACATAGTCACTTGGTGTTGCATACATTGCGGTCTGTGCTGTGCTAAAGATGCAGTCTATATGTAGCGATAGTGGAGACCCCGTACCACACACGCTGGGCTGTATTTTATTACACTATGGACTGATGATCAATAGGCAATCACCGCTGAGGGAAGAAATTTGGTCAACTTTTGTTGATATTGAATTATTTATTTGGAAAAACTTTTTTCTTTGTTCTATTTGGTCTTTCTATCATCGCAATCCCTCGTGGGTGGTAGGATGTGTTTGATGTCCTCTGAACTACTAGTTTACTGCAAACGCAACGAAATAGTTTCGACATAATTTTCGACCCTTGGTCAATGTGCAGGTTGACTCGACAGCCTTATCTGACTATCAGGTGCTCAACAAACGTTTTTGACACGGGTTTTGCCTGTTGATTGCGTAAAGCTACGGCTTCACTCTACCTACTGAATTCATCACTGATAAGCAAATTGCACTTGTTTCCCTGCGAATTGGGCAGTGGACCAATGGTATTAAGAGATACTTGCCAAAATGAATGCCGAGGTCTCCATTTTGAGAATGAATACCAACGTTTCCGCTTAGTGATTTTTTATGCACACGTCACAGCTTTATATCCAATTTCTTACGTCCCTTCTCATGCACGGGCAATAAAACCTTTCGCAGCCCTTAGGTATAATTTCTAAATCCCAAAGTGACATGCGCTAGGAGAGTCATGCAACGGCTCAAGCTCGTTGGACCTTCTGTCCCATGGTACAAGCATTTGGTAAAGAGTATCAAAGTTGGGTTTTGTTTGGTGTTTAAGATACAAAATCCCTTCGATGAGACAAAGATATCCATACTGTTTTCCGAAACTCGGAATAAATTATCGAGAATAGCCCACAAGGCCTAGAAGAGCCCTGCTTTCTTTCAGAGCGGATGGTTCTTTCATTCCTTCTACCACTCTTAGTTTCTTTGGGTCGACCACGACTCCACTCTCGGGTATATTACATTAGAACTAGTGGTTCCGGTATTTTTTCGTTTAGTACCCAGGAGCATACTTCTTTGAGTAGTAAGTTATTTGGCTGCAAATCTCGCAGTTTCACTCTCTGCAGTTTTTCTATCTGCCAACCTCGACTACCATAATCGGTATTGTCTTGCTCTGCTTTCATTGCGATAGCGCTAAAGAAAAGTTGTTTGTTCATCATCTTCCGTGTTTGTCCTCCACAGACAGTCAGCGTTTGGGATTTTTTTGCCTGCTCTATCGTTGATGTCAAAATTAAATTTCCCAAGTTTCTCTATCCATCTTGCAACCATGCGGCCTTGTTCTTTAAGACTATAGATCCCAACAAGAGCCCGGTGGTCCGTTGTAATTGAAAAGTGCTGAGTAAAAATGGTTTTTAAGATGTTGCGTAAAATGAACGATATCAAACAATTTCGGCCTAGTTGCTGAATTGTTTTGCTGAATTTTACTCAAATTTTTGCCAGCATATGCAATAACTCTATCCCCAGTTCCTTGTTTTGGGTATGAGATGCTCCAATGGCTGTCAACGAAGCGTCCGTAGTTAATGTGTACGAATCACTATTGTTTGGATATCCTAAAATTGGGGCTTCCAAAATCTCCTTCTTTAAGTCGGTGATCGCACTTTTGCACTCTCCACTCCATTCAAATTTATTTGACTCATTCATTAACCTGTAAAGAAGTTCTGCTTTTCTCCGAAACCCGGAATAAATATTCGATAATAGCCCACAAGGCCTAGAAAAATCCTGACATCTTTCAGGGAGGATGATTCTTTCATTCCTTCTACCGCTCTTAGTTTCTCTGGGTAGACCTCAACTCCTCTCTCGGGTATATTTATCCCAAATCGCTGACACAAAGGTAATTTGATGCCTTAATTTTTAATCCATTCTCCGCTAAATGTTGGTAAACTAGTTCTAATCGTTTCAGATGTTCGTCGATATTTCCTCCAAAAACCATAACGTCATTTAGATACACTAGAGCCATTTCGTACGAGAGGCCAGCAACTATTAGCTCCATTAGGTTTTGAAAAGCTCCCGGTTCAAACGATAGTCCCATAGGAAGTCTTGTAAAAGTTGCCCAGAAGCGTTGTAAAAGTTGTTATTTCTGACTCTCGTCCTCGAGCGCCATCTGAAAGCATGCGGACAAAAGATTTATGTTCGAGAAGTATATGTTTCCCTGCAGTGAGTCAATGACCTCAATAATATGTGGTAAAATCCAGCATGTTAACTCTATTTGTTTGTTCAGACCACGATAGTCCACATCCAATCGATAGGTTTCTTCTTTTTTTTGGAACAATTAATGATGGTGATGCCCAATCGGAATGTGCTGGTTCGACTGGGTCGTTTCGTTCAAAGTTTTCTAAAAATTTTTTTTTTGTGGATTTTTTTTCTCAAAGCTGATGCTGATTTATGTATGTCTGGGTGGCACAGGTCCTTTTTAAGTTTTATTTTTTGACAAATTCGTTCGCAAATTCCCATGTCATTTAAATTTTGCGAAAATATCATTTCATATTTTGTTCAAAGTGATCTCACTTTTGTAATTTCCTCACAAGACGAACTCATTGAGAAGCGTTCACATGCTTCTCAAACTCCAATTCATCTGTGTATTTTGTATTATTGTCATGTTTTCTTTACTGTATTCTTGAAACTTTTTCAATGTTTTCCGCACATGCGATTCTAGCATTTTTTTAAATATTCTTTTGCTCTAAAATAGGGCTATGAACCCGGACCAATACGACATCATCAACCATGTCACTTAGCTATTGGTAAATGTGATTGTCTTCAAACTCTTTCATGCGCTCGGTTATAATTTCTGCTTGTCGTATTTTGTTACCTTCTTTACCGACAATTTTGCATTTAATGAAACCATTGCAGCAATGAGGTAAAATGTGATCCTCGGCACAAAATGAAAACAGATTCTCATTACTTCATTGTCATGAGGACAATTGTAATGTTTTCCCAATTTTCCCGCAAAAGGTTTCGTTTTTTCTGAGGTTCAAAATACAGTCAAAATTATATACGAATTCCATGCTCAATGAAAAACGCTTTTTTCAATTTTGGTTACTAAAAACTCAACTGTTATCTCAGATGTAAATTTTTGAAGTTGGACTTGAATAGATGTTGACCCCTTTACAGGCATTTTACCATTGTTGGCAGCTATTATATTTTTATTGCACACTCTGCTCTGGTTTTGTTCTCCCAATTGCCGGCAGAGTGTGTTGCTTAAAAGATTACCACTACTTCAACTAACGATTAAGGCCATTATCAGTTAGTCTTTGGTCATTTTTTGGCAAACAAGGCCTCCACTGGGTTGTTTGCGCCACGCAGAATTTTTACGTAGCTAGCTGAAAATGAAGGCCTGCCATCTTCATCTAGTTTTCATTTAAATAAGGGCCATTTTGTTTGAAATTTTTGGGACTCTCACATTCAAGACAATTCTTGCACTCCTTGGATGCAAGATTTTGATGATTGCAACTGCAACATTTTTCTCTCTCAAAAATCACTGCTGTCTTTGTCTGCTCGGCACAACTCTCGTGCGACCGATCTCGGCTTCTGTTCTTGCCTCCTGGTGTTTGCGGTTGCGCTCTACTGTCGTAATTGGTTCGTCTATTATGAGCGCTGTTATAGTTACTATAATTTCCAATTCTATATCCGGTTTCTCATGAACTTCGCTCACACTGCGCAGAAACTCTTCTGGCCTCGCTCCTTGCGAGGAAAATTTTTGATTTTCTCGCCTGTTGGATTGGTTAGTCTGCAATGATCGCACTATATCCTTTATCAAATTAAATAGTGTTTACATCCGAATGAATGGCAGAAACCCGCAACTCTTTGTCTTCCTCCTCCTCAATTCTCGTGACTGCTTCAATATGTAGTTTTCTTTCGGAAGCGTTGTCTTTCTCAGGTCATGTCCGCGTTACCAATTTTTTTATCAGGTCGAGTCGCACCTGACTATTTTCTGTGCCTTCAGGGCATCCCCTCAAAATGAGATGTTCTCTTATCTTATTAGACTCTTGGGCATACGCTTTCAAGGCTTAGGTTTGCAAATCACCATTAAAACCTGTTAATTTTTCACCCGGACCCTGGAATCTTCTAGCTAATCTCCCCCGAAGAACAACAGGTTTTTCATCATAGTATTGTCTAAAAGCTTTTGCAGTCTCATCATAGCTCTTCCTAGTGTCCTCCAAAAGCGCATGATAGTAATCAATAGCCCACTTTTGTAGCCTTAAATCGATGAAATGCGGCCCTTCATCAATTTCGGTTTGGAGCAGCTTATTGATTTTTTTTGGCACTTCTGAAGTTGTGAGAAATCTCAAAGTGTGTAAGATAACTTTCAAAATGATTTGAAAACACAAAAGGTTCCGGTAACATCGTTTTGGAGAGTGCTTTGCCGTTCGTGTTTTAATTAAAGGCTGCTGTTATTCAAACTATTTCAATAATTATGTTCAAAACCCGAAATACTTTTTTTACACTCAAAAACCGAAATACACTCAAAACCCGAAATACTTTTTTGCAGCCCTTAAATGTTATTGACACTGTATTTTTTTCTTGGAAAAATACAAATATTGAAATTCAATAGTATATATTCAGTCAAATTATATCCGACTCAAATACGCTTGATATTGAACGCTGTTTTATTCTCAAAAAGCCTTTAAGACCCGATTTACGCCTTTTGAAATTTTAGGGAGTACTCACTTGAAAGTTCGTAGATGGCAGTGTTCCTTGTCAAATCACGACACAAGTTCAAAATTCATTTTTCGGGTCGAAATGTTCAGGCGTCAGACTCGTGTCGAAAGTTGATTTTCAAACAAAAAAATAGATTTCTTTTTAGAAATTAGTACAAAGCTCAATATTATTGTGTGGTTTTTTCTTTACCTTTAATCTCTGTCGCCACTATTGTAGCGGCCCGTGCGCAATACTCCATGTCTTTGGCTAATTGAGCGTGGTACTTGTTTAAAATGCAAAGTTAGAAGTTAATTAATTAATTAGATCAATGAGAAGAAAAGTAGGTTTGTATAAATAAAGATTTAATAGAGTAGTTAGCTGTGATGCCAGGTTTGCGTGCTCAATGAATGAAATTATTCCTCGTTTTAGTCGGTAACCATTATCAGTTCTATCATCGTGGAAAATTAACCCAGTCAACAAAAATATGTTCCCTTCGTTGATTTGGCTCGAAGCGCCAGCTTTGTCTAATCATTGGTCTATTTTCTTTCTGACACCTATCAACGTTGTGTCAGCCATAAATCTGTAATAAATCAAGTTTTAAACTAAATCTTTAACCTTGAAACCCATGGTTTTTAGTACATCTTTTTTATGTACGTGTGACACTCACACCCCTTGCGCTGTCAATGTATGGAATTGCCATTATCCACCAAATTCAACTTCTTGACGATTGCTTCACAGTTCGAAAGTTTTATGTGGACGACGGCAACGCTGTCGGCTCTCTTGATAACTTGAAAAAGCTTTTTGAATCATTGAAAAAACATGGTTCTGATTTCGGCTACCGTCTTACCAAACGCCATATCTTTACCAAAGAACATTTTTGAAAAAAAACGGCATATTTTTGTAGGATTGTAGGAGTTGGTATTGCAAAATGTTCTGATCATGCAGAAAAACTAAAACATCTAAAAATGTCGTTAAAAAACTGGCCGTTTTTGACAATATTTTGCCTCAAATTGTTTATAAATCGTTCGATTCATGAAGTATGCATAAATTTACTTTATTAGCCCATACAGCATTCAATATTGGAGAACTAATAAAAAATAAGAGAAAATAATCAACGATGAACAATTACCTGATCTAAATAATTTTCCCGCCTATAATCAAAAACATTGGAATATCTCTTCGTTGCCGATAAGGGGGTGTTGCCTAAATATCTCTAAACCTGATGAAGGTTTTAAGGAATATGAACGATGAGTTCAACTGTCATGTACCTAAACCCTATCTCTGCCTGAAGCCCAACTAATGAAAAAAGAAATCATAAATGAATTAAAAAAGGAGAAAGAACATGTTATCAAATAAAAAAAAGACGCAAATTCAGAGCGAATTGAATGAAACCAAGATTGGTTCATATGACTTAGCTAGTGAAAAGGGAGCATGAAAATGGTTGAACGCCATGCCCTTGAAGCGATATCACTTTGATCTAACGAAAAGCTAGTTTCGTGATGGCTTTGCTGTTCGCTATGGCTGGGACCCAGTGAAGATGGCATCACTAAATTGTAGAAAGATAACTAAAACAGCAGAAATTGCTGTTGAAAAAGCTGGCCGTTCATGCCAACGTAACATGACTAAGAGAAGAAACCACCAGAATAAATCCTTTCACTCAAAGCATATCTAGCTAGTAAGGCGAAAAGTTTTGCTTAATGTAATTGCATCGCAAAGAAATTTATTTGCTCGGAGACTGCCAAAACTACAAAATGAAGAATATCAAAACTACGAGTTTAGCAAAAACTCTCAGCTTCGAGTAACAGCACGTGGTATATAAAGACAAGATTTGATTTAAAATGTCGCAATAATTATACATAAAGTATATAAAGTATAAACGAATTACACCAACCTGATGATGAACTCAACACCATCTTAAACTTCCCTGTTTGCAACGCGTTCACTGAATGAGCATATCCAGCTTGCTCCTCGTTCCAAAGTCAGTTTGGCGAATTATCACTTGGTGTTATTCGTTTAAACGTTTTGTACAATTATTGCGACATTTTAAATTGAATTTTGTCTTTATATACTGTTAATCGAAGCTGTGAATTTTTGCTAAACTTGTAATTTTGATGTTCTTCATTTTGAAATTTTGGCAGTCTCCGAGCAAAAAATTTTTTTGCAATCCAAAGACAATATGCAAAACTCCTCGCCTTACTAGCGGGAATGCTTAGAGTCAAAAGATTTATTCCGATAGTTGCTTTTCTTAGTCATGATACGTTGGCATGATTGGCCAGCTTTTTTAACAACAATTTCTGCTGTTTTAGCTATTTTTCTACAATTTAGTGATGGCATCTTCACTGGATTCCACAAATAGCGAACAGCAATGCCATCACGGAGCTCGCTTTTTGTTCGATCAAAGTGATATCGTTTCAATGGCATAGCGTTCAACCAACTTGATGCTCCCATTTCACTAGCTATGTCATGTGAGCCAAAGTCGTTTTTGTTCAATTCGCTCTGAATTCGCGTCTTTTTTGATTGGCTACCTTGCTCCTTCTCCTTTTTGATTTCATTTATGATTTGGTTTTGTTTTAGTTCGGCTTTGGGCAGAGATAGGGATAAGGACGTGACAGTTGAAATGGTCGTTCATATTCAAAAAATATTTTTTCTGCATTATCAGAACCTATTACACTACCAAGTTCTCTAAAATCGCCAACTATTTCCACTGAATCGTGAAGAAAAATCTGCTGTACCTTTTCAAAAAGATGTTCTTTGGTAATGATGTGGCATTTGATAAGATGGTAGCCAAAAGCGGGGCCATTTTTTTCAATGATTCAAAAAGCTTTTTCAAGTTATCAAGGAAGCCGACATCGTTGCCATCTTCCGCATACCACTTTGAAACTGACAGCCAAGAACTCAATTAGGGGGATAATGCAATTCCATACATCGACAACGCAAGGGGGTCCCGTTGGTTGTACCTTCCTGAGAGAACATCTTTTGTTTGCTAATGAACAAAATTGATGCTTAACGATAGGATTTACATATGGAATGAAAGAGAGAAGGGCATTATTTCTCGATTTTTCGTAGTGCTTTCTCGATGTTTCGAAGTCTTTATGGAGACGTAGTGCTGGGAGGGCCCCGGACCAGCCAAAATTCACTCAGTGTTGGGGAAGGGCTTTTCTTCATTTACCTTTTTCTCATTTTCTCAGGAGCTTTCTCAACTCCGGCTCGCTGCGAAAGTCACGAAAATTACATTAATCAAAGAAAGCTGATCATTCTTATGTGGTTGTTTTTTATAAACCTTTCTCAGAAGGACCATTGTTCTGCGATTGAGTCAGAAAAGAAATACATGAATGTTATCTTAAAAGCAACGACTGGGACCATAAGACCTACAGTGCACAACAAATACTGCTGTAACAGAAACATGACAACGTTGACTTGATTTAGTAAGTGAGGAACCTTAGTTCCAACTCCCAAACAAGTGTGCAAAACTGCAAAGTATAACAAGGACCTTTCATTAAATGCAAGCACAGGTTCTTAACAAACTATCGCAATCTAGACGTACGCTTTGTCAAAACATTTTCATGAATTTTGACAGATCTTTTGGGGATCTTTTCCGTTTTCATTAACCCCTGACTCCTCGCAGCGTCTTTGCCCCCCTCCAATTCTAGAGCGTGCGCCATAATAGTAAATCTTTTTTTGTAATACAGAACTTGTGCCATTGCGACTTCAATATTATTTGTTGTCCTAAGCTTGGAGCAGAGATAAGAAAAAGAAACCCATCACGTCAATTTAAAAATTAGAAGGAACTCCGTCTAAGTCTAAGTTTATAAAGAAATTTATTGCCTATGACACAGCTCTAAAAGAACTATAGTGCCTTGTCTTTAAAATATATACGATGCAGTATTGTCTGATAATAGGCGATCACTACTCAGTCATTGGATTGTCCTGCGCGGCTTAAGAGCTGGATATGCTCATTCAGTGAACGCGTTGCAAACGGAGAAATTTATGACGGTGTTCAATTCATCATCAAGTCGGTGTTATTAGTTTATACGTTATGTACAACTATTGCAACATTTTAAATCAAAGTATGTCTTTATATACCGCGTACTGTTACTCGAAGTTGAGAATTTTTGCTAAACTCGTCGTTTTGATATTCTTCATTTTGTAGTTTTGGCAGTCTCCGAACAAGTAAATTCCTTGCAATGCAATTACATTAAGCAAAGTTCTTTGCCTTACCAGCTAGATATGCTTTGAGCGAAAGGATTTATTCTGATGGTTGCTTCTCTTAGTCATGTTACGTTGGCATGAACGGCCAGCTTTTTTAAAGACAAATTCTGCTGCTTTAGTTAATTTTTCAAAATTTAGTGATGGCATCTTCACTGAGTTCTACCAATAGCGAACAGTCAAGCCATCACGGAGCTCGCTTTTCGTTAGATCAAAGTGATATCGCTTCAATGGCATGGCGTTCAACCAACTTCATGCTCCCTTTTCACTAGCTAAGTCATGTGAGCCAATCTCGTTTTTATTCAATTCACTCTGAATTTGCGTCTTTTTTTATTTGATAGCAAGTTTTTTCTACTTTTTAATTTCATTTATGATTTGTTTTTTCTGTAGTTGGGCTTTGGGCAGAGATAGGGTTTAGGTACATGACAGTTGAACTCATCGTTCATATTCCATAAAACGGCCATCAGGTTTAAGGATGTTCAGGCAATACTCCCTTATTGGCAACGAAAAGATATTACGATGTTTTGATTGTAGGTGGGAAAATTATTTAGATTAGGTAATAGTCCATCGTTGATTATTTTCTCAAAATTTTTTAACAGTTCTCCAATATTAAGTGCTGTTTGGGCCAATAGAGTCAATTTATGCATACTTATAATGTGATAAACGATTTATATACATTTTGAGGTGCAATATTGGCACGAAAGTCCATTTTTTTAACAACGGTTATTGATGTTTTATTTAGCGTTTTACAATTGTTTTTCTGCTTTATCAGAACCTATTACAATACCAAGTCTTCTACAACCTTCAACAATTTCCCCTTTGTCTTGAACAAAAATCTGCCGTTCAATTAAGGGCAATTCCATACATCGATATCGCAAGGGGGTCGCCTTGTGTTATGCCTTGCTGAAAGAATATTGTTGGTTTGTTGAAAAACGCATTTAATGGTTCACAAAAATAAGTACTTTTGTAATGATAGAGAAAAGAACATATTTTCTCGATGCGTCGTCAGGCAAGATCACGGTTGAGACTGTTGACAATGTTTTTGGCGTCGATAAAAAAGATCGCCTCCGAATCTGTTTATTTAAATGTGACCCTCAGTGAATGAATTGCATGTTCATACCCTCCATGCTGACCCCTTAATAGTTTCTTATCACCACCTGAAATAATAAAGTCGATTCTAATACCTTTGTCAATAGTTCTTCCAATAAATCGCCTGAAGACTTCTCCAATTACTATCAGTCCTACTTTGGGGTATTTACAAAGAGCTATCAACCCACATGATTTATACAGAAGGAAAATCAAATGAGACTTAATTATGCGTATTCCTAGTTTAACAATCGTTTTGCATAGATCAGGTTGAGGACGACTAATATTATGGCAGAAGCCTTCGCCCTTCGTTGGCATCCTGACAGGAAAGGCCATTGCGTCCATGCGTTTTCATGGTGGAGTTTCTAAGCACTGAGGGATGCATGGAGTTCTTCAAATAAGGATGGAGACATGGTATGGCAACGTTTTTGGATGTTTCTTGCTCACTAGATAATTCGAATTTGCTTTCCTTGGTTCCAGAAATTTCTCGCGTAAGACATCAAGAATTGTTTTTTTGTCAATTTTCTCAATTAATAAAAAAACACCACTTCTTCTGTGAGACTTTGAATGGCATTGGAAATTTTGCCTGTTGACGTGTATTTAGCAAATTTCTTGTCTTCAACAAGAGACCATTCTAGTTCTGCTCATACGTTCCTGTTTAGGTTGCACTTTAAGAAACAGGCAATATATGTCCCACTTTAAGCGTTTTTCTAACCGTCCTAAAATGGTTTTTGTCAGTTGAGGCGTCAACCTTTGTTCTTGTTCTTGCAAGAATGAGATGTGGCATCACCATTGCGCAATACATTGCTGGTTTTGAGTTGAAATCACTTCAAGTGGCAGACAGGATTTCATTCAAGACATCGGTGAAATTAATGCCTGTCTTGTTTCTTGGCAGCGAAACGAGATTGTTTTTCAATGAACAACATATTGTAAATGTTCTTCATAAGTTTTTATTTCTGTTTGCCTCGAGGTTCAACCAGTAACTGCAGTGTTCAAGGCAGTCTACCGTAAAAGCTTGCATTGTCTTGCTATCAGCCGCTACATGGCTCAGAGCTGTTGCCTTTGAGGAGATTTGAATTGGTTTCGTTTTTCAGCTTACGCAGCCGAAGTTCAAAGTGTTCTCGCCTAGCGCTGATTCGGCAACACTTAACGTGCTTGAAAGTGGCGCTTGAGTAACACGAAAATCTCTTCACCTCTAAGCTGCTCTGATCATTTTGAACAGTGGGACTGCTCAGATATGTGGATGGGATGAAAATAATATAGGCTGTCAGTAGCCTGATAATATAAGACTAACTATTCAGGGAAGAATTCACAGATGCGGTTAAATAGCATGCAAACATATGGTTATCATAGAAAGAGAAATGTATGTCACCTTTACAGATTTGACTAAAAGGGAGATTGAAAATTGGGGACACAATATAAATTGTTGGTCGTCAATGATTGAATTCATTAACTTTCTCCAATTATTTGAAAATTCATTCGCGATTGCGTCCTGATCATTAAAACCAGAAATTACAATAACAGCGTGTAATTACTTTGGCCTATACTGTTAAAAATGTCTGTTCAAATCCTCAAGTCTAGCACCTCTGAGGGAGTGTATAGTTGCCGTTTTCTGCTCAGGGTCAAGGTACTTCATTTGCGATTTTCCGGTGACTAATCTCCATCCAAAGCTTGGAGTTCTGTTTTCCTTGAAGCGCGAAGCCAACATTCATCTAAGAAAACTTGTAGCAGTAAATGGAGAGGAAATGATCAAGTGAAATTCTTGAACATATGTTTTTGAAACGATTGAAAAATTTGATATGAAATAAAAAAACTTGTTGATGTTGATGGTTTACGGGTGTCTCAGGGAGTGTTTTTGTCACGGGTTCCCTCACTGGATGGCCAAAACAAGATCTGAAGAGCTGACTTATTAAATAGCAAGCGCTGTTTAATAAATTTATCACAGCGATTCCAGAGAAGGAACAAAACCCCCTTCTGTGCTATTGTTTACTGTCAACGCGTTGACACAGACAATATAT
The DNA here is from genome assembly GCF_964194025.1 of Convolutriloba macropyga. Lineage (NCBI taxonomy): Eukaryota > Metazoa > Xenacoelomorpha > Acoela > Convolutidae > Convolutriloba > Convolutriloba macropyga. Next base: position 48,323,822 of record NC_134468.1, on the reverse strand, counting down.
TTCATTAGCTGCTGAAGTCTAAGGTACTGGTGCTAAGTGTAACGATGAATCTAGTTTTGAGGAGGAAAAAGAAGCAGCGGACCAAAAAATGTTGCGAGCTGCATAAGGAAGCTGGATTGGAGATTAAGACCCTGTGTTGGCGCCACTTCAAATCAACTACAAAAGCCATCAGACAGCAAGAAACAACTTTTGAAACTGAAAAAACTTAAAATTTGTCAAAACTCAAAAATGGTCAAAACTGAAAACTTTTACAAGTTGGTACAAATCTGTACACCCCCCGATTTTTGGAAGGCAAAACCCGAGCAACCCGAGGATATGGCAGACGGTTAGGATTACCTCTAAACTACTCATGGACCGAACGAACGTTATTGCATCAGACCCACAAGTGTGGCTATTAGCACTTAAATGGTGCAAAATTCACATTTTTCGATATTTTGTTTTTTATTGTTAAATTTCTTAAGTTGTTTATTTTATTATAATTTAGATGATCATTAAAGGTCAAATACCGTACATTTGAGGCATCTAGAGCAACCTAATAACCATCCGTGCTTATATCAACAAATATAAATATTGCAGTAATTTTACATTTACTATGTAAACAATGACCTAAATCATTTTCTTGACTAACCAATCAGAAACAAGTAGCAATGATGTTATAAATGATAAATATTTGATTGTTTACTTTAACCCAATTGTTTGATTAGTGAAGCCGTATTATATTTAGAACCATTAGAAACTGTTACCAAGAGCGGTTGGCTCTCAGATTAGACTGAAATTTGATTCTTTAACAACTTTAGTCTTTTTGCTAAGTTTTGCTATATCTTAGGATTTAAGTTAGTTGAGCGACTTTTAAGTTAGTTGAGCTTACTTAACGAGAAGTTAGCAACAATACTAGCTACTGGCTGAAACCTTACAAACTTCAGCATGAGATTGAACATAGATTATCACTTAGGCTTTTCTTAACTTCAATCAACAAAATTAAAGTTACAGTCCTTTAATACGTCCGAGCGACCAATTATTTCTGCAATATTGTTAGTCAATCAAACTCTGTGAAGAACCAGGCCGGCGTAAAACTCGAGAACCAGGCTGTGATATATCGGTTCCGCTGAGATTCTTGAGCAGTCGCAACATTTGGCCCGCTGACCCGGATAACAACAACAGCAGTGACACGAACAGCAACGAATCTTCGATTCGACCTGGTGGACCAAAACACAACCAACAACATTGGCCAGCAAAAGTCCCAACAGACACTGGAAGACAGATGATTGGAAAGCAAGTGGTCAACTCAAGACGTTAGAGAAAGAGCAAGCTGACCTACTCAAGTCCTTCTCCAGACACCTCAACGAGCTAGAAGGCTACCTGACACAAAACAAAAAAATGTCCCCCGAAGGTGCTTATCGATGTTTCTTCGAGACGTACGCCAACTTGGAAGACAACCGACAACAGCAGAGGTTACTATTAAAACCAAATTATTTTGAAAACTTTGCCAATGACACCAACTGTATGTTAGAAGAATAGAGTAAAGTTTTACGATGGGTAGTTGCAAAGTAACAGATCTCCCAGACATTGAAGATTGTCGCGCAGTAGTCGCCGACTACCGGAAAGATACATTGCAAGAGTACAAATTATTGGAAGATTCTGTTCAAACGAGAACGAATTGTTACAACTTGAAAAGAAATTGAAAGCAGAAAATGTAAGCGACTCTGTGTTAAGTTAAGCAACTGATACTGTGCAATCAGGCAGAACGGTTATTAGAAAAGCCAGATGAAATTTTCGCAGAATCTCTTCAAATAATGAAGACAGAAGCTTGTCCCCAAGGGTTTGCGAATTTCAGTAATGCTAGAAGTTACTATCGAGACCTGATCAAGATGTACAGGCTCAGCAAGGATTGTGGATATCAAACATCATCAGTGTCATCCACATCGGTTGTTGACAAAGACCCAAATGAAACTGTAATTCACACCGGAAATGGAGCACTAGAAAACGCTGAGGAGAACCTCGAGGTCTCTTCCAGGCATTCTGCTACACAAAGAAGCGGAAAATAACCAAGTATCACTAAATCGCGGTCATCGAGAAGGCGAGAGATCGAAGAAATGGAGCTCGAAAACCTAAGAGCTAAGAAACAAACAAAGCAACGGCTGCAATAGTGGCAATTGGAGTTGGAGCAGGAGCGTGAGGAAATAGAATTTTGTCGTCAGCAAGAAGAATTGCGTTTACAGCAACTAAAGCAGCAGCGAGAACAAGAGTTACAACAACAACAACAACAAGAACAAGAGTTACGTCGAAAAATACAACAACAAGAATATGAACTGCGTCTTCGACAGCATGAGCTGGCCCTTGAAAACGAAAAAAAGAAAGCAGAGGAAGACGAAGAACAAAGACGTCTCAAACTTGAGCTGACCAAAGGAAGCTCAAGAGCATCCGGATCAGTGGCAGATGAGATAGAAAGTGTTGGATCAAGACAAAATCACAAAAGAACAGCCGGGTGGGCAGAATCAGTGGCTCAACAGTCTGTCCCTAGACGGCCACTATCTCCAAATGATGTTATCGACCCTACAACGAATGTCACACAGGACAGAGTTGACAAACGTTTCAGCACCTACCCGAAAACGACCCCGCTGTTCCAACCGGGTGAAGATTTTTCTCAACGCAACTGACTGAACCGAGCATTCTCAAGAAACCAGAAATCCGTAAACCAACTAGAGTAACGGACCCACCAGCGCCGCAGTTGACAAGGACGACGTTTCAGCTGCAGGGAACGTCAGCAGTTCAAGACAGAAACAGGAGTTAGAGTCCCATTAACAATTCTCGAAACAGGTCTGCCGAGAGCAGAAACAGAAGCACAATGAATCAAACTACTCCCCAATTCACTTACCAACCAGTACCAAGCAGTGGTGCCAGTGGCTTGCCAAAATTAAAACTGACTGAGTTTTCAGGAGACCCCCTGGAATGGCCAGAATGGTCAGGTCTTTTTGATGTTGTTGTTCATCAAAAGCCAATCAGCGATACGGAAAAGATGTAATACCTGAAGACCAGTCTCACTGTCAAGCGAAAGCAGCAATATCGGGAGTGGGATTCAGCTCACAATCATACTATCATGCTTGGGATATGCTCTGTGAGAAGTATGGCAGATCAGATGTCATAGTCAAAGCTCAATTCAGGAAAATACATACTCATCCTCCAATTCGGCACGACAATTCTAAGACCATCGTCAAGTTTGCAAATGTGGTTACACATGTGGTGAACACCTTGAATCAACTTGGATACACATCAGACCTAGAAGCCGAAGCGGGGCTTAGTTCAACAACGAGAAAACTTTCTCCGCAACTGAGAGAACAGTGGTTGCAGTATATGCAAGATCGTCGACTATTGGGAGGCAACCTGATTATTTTCAAAGATTGGCTTGCCTCCAAAGCTGTAATCTATGAGAATTTGTTAGCACAGACAAACTCGTCGTTTGGCAGAAACAAATTTCAAAGCCGTGATAAACCGAAGACGAGTACCTTTGCTTCAAACGCTGAGGAGTCAAGCAAAACCAAGAGTTTTGAGTGTTCTTTCAAAGACGGACAACAAAACGTTTGGACTTGTGAAAAGTTCAGATCGATGAAAGTAAATGAACGACGAGAGCAAGTCCAGAAGTTCCGACTGTGTTTCAATTATTTGAGACCAGGTCACATGTCGAAGGACTGCAAAAGCAAGGCATGCAGTGTACCCAGCTGTGGAAGGCGACACAACAGGCTTTTGCACAGCGACCTACCGAAGAAGGAAACTACAAAGAATGTCTCAGATTCTACAACGGCAGTAGCAACTAACATCACCCAAGGAGGACTCCCAGTGGTGCGAATCAAGCTGACAAACAGAGACTTAAGCCTAAATGTACTAGCAATGTGTGATTCGGGATTCTCAATCTCATTTGTGGACAAATCAGTGCTATCAAAACTCCAACTCCAAGGCCGAAAAGCATCTCTATCAGTAGCAGGGATCCATGGATCACAGGATGTAAAGACTGAAATAGTGCCGATAGCTGTGTCAGCCCATGAGAAGTCTCGACCATTGACAACAGTGCAGTTCTACGTACACGAAAAACTGAAATTGGGTGACCAGATTTTGGAGCTACAAGAGTTGAAAGACCGCTACCCACATTTGAGGAACTTGCCAAATCAGAACTACAATCTAAACGAGGTTCAAGTGATTCTTGGACAAGATTGTTACGACATTCATCACCCTTTTGAGTTCAAGAGGTCGGACGACAAAACTGCACCATGGGCAGTGAAATCAAAGATGGGTTGTGCCTTAAGTGGACCCCTACCAGCGAAGCAAGCAGCAACACTTGCAACCACAGCAACATCAATTTCAGATGACAAATTGGCAAACCAGTTGAGTAAGTGGTGGGATATCGAGTCCTACGCCTCAAAGTGCGATGTCGCAGGTCATTCAAAAGACGAAAAAACAAGCAATCAAGACTTTGGAACAAAAGACCCGATTCAACGGTGAAAGATACGAAGTTGGACTTCTGTGGCGAGAGGAAGAATTGAAGTTGCCGAACAACTTCTACTCTGCAATGGGGCAGCTCAAGTCCCTAGAACGACGCCCACAGAAAAACGAGACGCTACGAAAGCGCTGTCAAGTAACCATTGACGCGGATGTCAACGCTGGATACGTTCGGAAAGTTGATCAAACAGAACTCAATGAAACCCGAAACAGGCTACAAAGGTATTTGCCACATCATCGCGTCATAAACCCGCACAAAACCAAAAAATTCAGATGCGTGTGCAACGCAGCAGCAAAGTACCAAGGTGTAGCCCTAAAGGACAAACTTCTATCTAGACCAGACCTGCTGCAGAGTCTGATCGGAATCATTTTTCGCTTCCGAGAACACCAAATAGCTTTATCAGCCGACATAGAAGCAATGTTTCTTCAAGTTGCTGTCCCAAACAATAATAGCCGATGTTTACGATTTCTCTGGAGAGAAGATCCAGAGCGGAGAACAGAAGTCTATGAGTATACACGCCACGTTTATGGGGCGAAAAGCTCGCCGACTTGTGCAAATTACGCTTTTCACCAAGTCGCCGAAGATAATGCAGTCAACGACGAAAGTCTCATCAGAACGGTTCAGCGAAACTTCTACATGGACAACTTCCTAAGGTCAGTCAGAAGCCCTCAAGAAACAATCGAAATCTACCAGAAAGTCAGAGACATCCTCATCAAAGGTGGATTTATTTTGACGAAATGGTTAACAAGTGACGATGAAGTCAAGTCACTAATCCAAGAGGCAGACAGATCAATGATAGTTGTGAAGCCTTTCGAAGCAGAACCACAATCATCTTCAATCCTAGGACTAAACTGGAATGTGGACTCAGACAGTTTCTTTGTCTGTCGTGGAACTGAGCAAGAAGTTCCGGCAAAAATAACTCAGAGAATTGTCCTATCCTTTGTCTCAGCAGTGTTGGACCCACTTGTGATACGTTCACCCTTCACGATAAAAATGCGGTTCCTACACAAAAGCATTTGGGGCAGCAATGGAACAAGCACGGGACAAAGAGTTGTCAGCAGAACACTCAAAACTGTTCAGTGATTGGTGCTCTGAATTGAGAGAAATAAGAACGATGTCAATAAACCGACTTTATTTTGAAAAAAAAAATGATGCACAAACCTGAGACTTCACATCTTTACTGATGCATCAGAGGAAGCAATGTGCATTGTGGCATATCTACAAGATGCAGCAACGCGAAAACTGACATATGTAATAGGGAAATGTCGTGTGGCACCCATCAGACACATGACGATACCGAAGTTAGAACTCCAAGCCGCGGTTTACGGAGTTCGTCTCAGAAAGCAGATTCTAAACGAGCGTGATGTCAAAACTGACAATATCTTTCTTTGGACCGATTCATGAACGGTTCTACAGTGGCTACAGGCAGCACACAAGAAACAACGAGTGTTCGTTGCGAACAGAGCAGCGGAAATACTGGAACACTCATCGATGGATCAATAGAGACACGTCAAAGGTGTCGAAAACCCTGCCGACATCAGAACCCGAGGAATGTCCATCGAAGGCCTCAAGAAGTCCGTATGGCTAAACGGGCCGGCATGGCTCCAGGCAGATGAAGAAAAGTGGCCAAAGCCATGGTGTCAAGTGAACGAAGTTGAAGCTGAGCAAGCTACCAGTACTGTCGCCACAGAAAATAAACTAGACCAACTATTTGACTGGAGGCGATACAGTACCTTCAACCGAATTCGATATTTCATTGCCTACAGCATGAGGTTCAAGACAAAGCAAAGGGGTACCCTCAAAGTAAAAGAGATCCATCAAGCAGAACAAAAATTGTTTCGATTTGTTCAAACCGAAAGCTTCCCGAATGTTTCAAAGTCGATAGCAAAAAGCAAAGAAATCTCGAAAATATTGAACATTGCCAAATTGTCACCCTTCATAGAGAAAGATGGAGCAATTAGGGTGAAAGGCCGACTGAAGCATTCAAACCTCGCTTACAATGCCAAACACCCAATATTGTTAATAGCAAAACATCCAATTGTACAACTTCTGTTGGAGAAAGCACATCGAGACAACCTACGTGAGGGCACAGAATATGTGAGAAACATGCTTCAACAAGAGTATTGGATCATCGGATTGAGGAATGCATTAAGAAAAATCAAGTCGAGATTTATCAAATGCAGACACAGGAACGCCAATCCAATTCACCCACCGATGGCGGATCTACCCCCGAGAACGACTTGATGAACATGTGTTCCCATTCACTCATACCGGAGTCAAATACTTCGGACCCTTCGAATTCAGGTTCCTACAAAGTACCATGAAGAGATGGTGCTGCCTCCTAACTTGCCTGACAACGAGAGCAGTACACATCGAAGCACAGTCATTGGACACCGAGTCATGTCTAGCTGCTGTGACAAGATTCATCGCAAGACGTGGCTACCCAAGTACCATCATCAGTGACAACGGAACGAACTTCGTTGGAGCAGTCAATGAGTTCAAAGCATTCATGAATGAGTGGGACCAAGATAAGTTTGAGAGTGACTTTGCACAGAAAAAGATTGTTTGAAAGTTCAATCGTCCCGGAGCTCCTCACTTTGGTGGAATCGGGGAAAGACTGGTTCAAAGTTGCAAGAAAGTCATGATTGCAATCTTGGACAGCAGAAGCTTTACCGAAGAGGTACTCAGCACAACAACGTGTCTTGTGGAACAAACACTCAACGCAAGACCCCTGACAGCAGTAAGTGACGACCCTGAAGATTTGACAGCGCTCACACCAAATCATTTCTTGCTTGGACGAGAGAACGCGAGTGCAAATTTCATGCCATCCAGTGAACGCTACCATAACCTCAGAAATTCTTTCGAAACGAATCAAGCATATGTCGACATGATCTGGAAAAGATGGACTCGTGAATATCTTCCGCAATGGAACCAGAGATCGAAGTTGTCAAAAGAACATGTGCGAAACCTGAAAGAAGGCGAGTTAGTATGGCTAGTAGATGACTCTGTGAAACGCTGTGAGTACAAACTTGGACGAATCATTGAGATCTTCACTGGCAACGATGGAGTTGTGAGATCAGCAAGAGTCAAAATGGCACATGGAGGACTAAACCGGCCGGTCGTGAAGTTAGCGCCAGAATTCTACGATGGAGTTTCCGAGATCGAAAACAGGGCCGGCGATGTTGGCGCCACTTAAAATTAGCTACAAAAGCCATCAGACAGCAAGAAATAACTTTTGAAACTGAAAAAATTTTGTCAAAACTCAAAAATAGTCAAAACTGAAAAAAATTGGGACCGAAAATCTGTACATCCCCCGATTTTTGGAAGGCAAAACCCGAGCAACCCGAGGATATAGCAGACAGATAGTGTTACCTCTAAACTACTCATAGACCCAACGAACGTTATTGCATCAGACCCACAAGTGTGGCTATTAGCACTTAAATGGTGCAAAATTGGCTTTTTTCGATATTTTGTTATTTATTGTTAAATCTATTAAGTTGTTTATTTTATTATACTTTAGATGATCATTAAAGGTCCAAACCGTACATTTGAGGCATCTAGAAGAACGTAATAACCATCCGTGTTTATGTCAACAAAAGTAAATATTGCAGGAATTTGACATTTACTATGTAAACAATGACCTAAATCAATTTCGTGACTAACCAATCAGAAATAAGTAGCGATGATGTTATAAATGGTTAATATTTGATTATTTATTTTAACCCAATTGTTTGATTATTGAAACCGTATTGTATTTAGAACCATTAGAAACTGTTACCAAGAGAAGTTGGCTCTCAGATTAGACTAAAATTTGATTCTTTAACAACTTTAGTCTTTTTGCTAAGTTTTGCTAGATCTTAAGATCTTGCGAGTTTTAAGTTAGTTGAGCTTACTTAGCGAGACTTTAGCAATCATACTAGCTAATGGTTGAAGCCTTACAAACTTCAGCACGAGATTGAACATAGATTATCACATAGGATTTTCTTAACTTCAATCAACAAAATTAAAGTTACAGTCCTTAAATACGTCCGAGCGACTAATTCTTTCTGCGAGATTGTTAGTCAATCGAACTCTGTGAAGAACCAGGCCGGCGTAAAATTCGAGAACCAGGCTGTGATATAACGGTTCCGCTGAGATTCTTGAGCAGCCGCAACACCCTGCTAACAGTATTACGCCACCAAAACGATTTAAACGGGCTTCTCATGAAAAGATAAGGTAAAAACTCAGGCAAAGGGCAGAAGAAAGCTATAGACAAGGCAGGGAGGGTGCAACGGACACAAACTGAGGACAAGCTCCTGAACAATTGGGTTTCATTGCCCCTGTCTTTGTGCTTGTTTGAGGTATGTGTTTGCTGCTGCTCAGGTATGAAAAAATTAAGCGGTTATAAACTCTATTTCGATTACCTGAAAACCTTATATATGGTCACTAGCTGTAATTATTGAAATGAATTTTTCAAACTATGCATTAACAATGATATCAATCCGGATTTTGTGAGGTTTTTTGCCCCTAAATTTGAAGTGTTTTTCTGAACAAGCGGTGATCAGTTTTTTAACTGAAACTCATGAAACAAGAAGTAAACTGTACTTAAAAAAGACCGTAGCGTTTGCGAGAAAACGCATGAAACAGATAGGAGCAAATTGAGGTAGAAAGTGGGAACAGAACTGATGCCATCCATCGTTAGCAGCATTGTTAGCAGCAGGTACCTAATGAAAATATGATAAACTGTCAGTGAGACAGGATAGACCTCTGCGGCATGGCTCCCATCGTAATGTTGTGATAATGAATGGCGGCGAACTTTCAAAGTTTGTAATTAAAATCTTAAAGTTGGCACCTAAACACCCTCAGTGAGGCATTTTTAATGAGGTGCATTTCCTCGCAGACGTTGACAAAGTTGTACGTCAATTACGCGAAAGTAACATGAAGATGAGAAGCTTTGTGAATTTGAGGCGCCCGGAATTGATATAAAAAAATTTACGCGAATACCCGATGAATAGAGGGGTGAAGAAATGCTTGATTATATAAAGGCCAACAATCTGCTGGCGGTACGGTTTGACAAAGTCTGCAGTTTCTGTGTGATGAAGAATTCAACGTACAGAGAAAAACTTGATGATGTGTTAAACTTGAATCAGTTTCAGAAAATCATTAGAGCAAGAGATTAATTTGTGATCAAAACTGAAAAACAAATGAAAAACAGCCTGCAACAGTTGATGAAGCAGGAGAAAATTAGTGAAAACATCAAATACTCAGATCATTTGGTTCACAACCAGCAAGTCTTTATGGCCTAGCAAAGCAAAGATGCACAAAAAAAAGATGCACTTCTCCGACCTGTTCTTTCGTTACCTATTAGTAGTTATGAAAATTTTTTCTTTTTTCTGGCATAATTTTTCCAGAAACTACCGGCTGCAAACTTTGAAACGAACACGCAAGATGCAAGAAAAGCTTTAGAGTCACTATTTTCTGAGGATAACGAGCAGATAGTATCTCTTGTCGTAAAATATTTGTACACCAATATATCGGTTGGAAAGGCAATAGAATTTGCTCTAAGGGAACTCTATCTAAGCAACCTAGCTCCAGAGATCCCAAGGCCCGCAAGGCAAAGTTTTTAAAGACTAGTGGTGTCACGTGTTCATTTTAAATTTAACAGGATCTGGTATGTACAATCAGATCGTCTAGTTATAGATGCAACACTGGCAGTGATAATAGCAATTTTGTTGATGATAATTGTTTGAGGCATCAATGCAAAAACCAACGGTCAGTGAAATTATCTCCAAACCTGATCAAAACGGGTATTGCAAAGACTGCAACCGGAGGGTTACTTTCCAGGGAAAAGCAGTAGAATTTGAATCATGCAAAAACTGTTTTCATGGAAATTGGCAACAAATAGCAACAGAGGAATTCAACAACACGCAGGATGTTGTTTAATTTGTTCGTGTTGCAGCAATCAACAGACAGAGGGGCAGTTTGGGGTGAAATACTTGTTCAAAAGTTAAGCGGATGATATTATCTGCACAGTTAGTGGTGACCCCGACGAGTACTTAAAATTTGTAAATTCCGAACACACAAACCTGCAATTTACTTCAGAAAAAATAAACAGAAACTCGGGTTTGGATTTCTTGATATCATCGTAAATGTGAGCAACAAAATTAAGACTTCCTATTATTGGTATCAAAAACCAACTGACACAGAAATAATGCTGATATTTCGAACGTGTGCACAGCTTCCGCATAAGAAAAATGTAAGTCAAAGGACGTTTCAAATAGTTCCTAATGTAACATCTAACTGGTTGACCTTCAATCAGCAGTTTGAAATCAACAAGACATGGTGGACCAAATATCAGTTTCCAGATGAATGGTCTTCAAAAATGGTGAACCAGACCGTAGAAAAGATAGTTCTCATGATACACCAACTATTTCTCTACATCAAAGTGGCAAATCCACACAAAATTTTGCAAGCAAATTAAGGAAACCATTTCACTTGCAAGAGGTATTCATAACGCGAGAATTAGGATCTTACCTCCCCAGCCTAAAACCATCTTTCGATAGAAACCTAAAATCCCACGTGGTATATGAGAAAAAATGTAATGGATGTGGATTCATACATGTTGGGAAAATATACCGGCATTTTACCAGTAGGATATCAGAACATCAAAAAAAGGATTTGCAGGTGGGGTATTGTTGAAGGTAGTGGCTCCACAAATGACATTCAATGGAAAATTCTGGATGCCTGTTGCGCAATAGAGAAACTCACGACCATGTAAGCCATTTAAATCAGCAAGTCGCAACCGCGACTAAACACACGCTAAATATAGGGCTCGAAAATATTAGCTCAAATAATAACTTCATGACTTGAGAAGAATAAAATATTGAAAAAATTATTTTATGCTTGATAAAAATTTTTTAAAAACCCCTACAAGAGAAATAATTAAGGGCATGTTTGAAATTAACTTGGAAACACAAAAATTTGAAATATCTGGAATAGGTAGGATTTTTTAAGGAAATTGATAACAGATGTAAATTTGAATTATAATAAGGTTAAGTATTTTATAAATAAAAAATTTTCGACTTAAGTTTTAGGGTTAGTATTTAAACAAAAAGTTGTTTTAATTGTAGTGTCAGACAAACTTAAATACATATTCATTTATCCATCAACAATATGTGAAACAGTTTTAACCTGACAATGAACGTAAAGTTCAAAAACGTTTGTTTTCAAAATCAGAAATAAAAATAATTTGACAAAATAGTTTCTTTACATCATTTCTTGATATCGATCAGAATTCTGGATGTTTTCCTGATGTAGATTTCTTGATATCAGGATTTTCAAAACTGCAGTTTCCGACGAAGAATTGACTTCTGGCCGTTTCAGTTCCTTATTTTGGCTATCCGGGGTATTTTCAACATCTGTTTCTAGATTTTCCATGTGCAGATAGTGCTGCTGTATTAGCAGTAAAAGTGATTGGAGTAACCGAGTAAGGGTGACTTTTATATTAACCGTATAACTTAATGAAATCTTAAATCTTGAAAAAGAAGCGGCCAAAAAACCCACGGCGGCCCCGGTCAGTAATGTTTTGGCAAAACCAATAGAGTCGAATTCTGACTGGCATCTGTCAACATTGCAAAAACGTTATCCAAAATTACAATCAATTCAGCCGCCAAAAAAGTTCCTGATAAACATTTAGAAGCATAAAACCCTTGGCATTTCATATTACTGACTAAAATCCCCGGCGTTGGAGAAGTGTTGCGCCGTATTATTGGTAGTTGTATCAAAAAGCGCTTGTAAATATTCTGCGGTTCCTTGATGGCAGTATCAGTTCTGCTTCAGCCAAATACACCCACTGAATATGATATATAATCAATGCGGTCTGATTAGGATGATCTCAAAAAGTAGAATTTCTCCTACTAGAAGACAAAGCGGCGTTCACTTGCCACATTCGACAATTAGCTCATAAAAAAGACTGTAGAAAAGATAGTTCTCATGATAAACCAACTATTTCTCTACATCATAGTGGCAACTCCACACAAAACTTTGCAAGCAAATTAAGGAAACCATTTCACTTGCAAGAGGTATTCATAACGCGAGAATTAGGATCTTAACTCCCCAGCCTAAACCCATCTTCCGATAGAAACCTAAAATCCCACGTGGTATATGAGAAAAAATGTAATGGATGTGGATTCATCCATCTTGGGCAGAAATGCCGGCATTTTACCACTAGGATATCAGAACATCAAAAAAAAGATTTGCATGTGGGGTATCGTTGTAGATAGTGGCTCCACAAATTACACTCAACGGAAAATTCTTGATGCCTGTTGCGCATTAGAGAAACTCACGACCATCTAAGCTATTTAAATCAGCAAGTCGCGACCGGGACTAACACACGCGATGAATATAGGGCGCAAAAATATTATCTCAAATAATAACTTCATGACTTGAGAAGAGTAAAATATTGAAAAAATTATTTTATGCTTGATAAAAATATTTTCAAAACCCCTACAAGAGAGATAATTAAGGTTAGGGCATGTTTGAATTTAACCTGGAGATACGCCAATTTGAAATATCTGGAATAGGTAATTTTTAAAGGAAATTGATAACAGATTTAAATTTGAATTATAATAAGTTTAAATATTTTATAAATGAAAAATTTTCGACTTAAGTTTTTAAGGTTAGTATTTAAACATAAAGTTATTTTAATTGTGGTGTCAGACAAACTTAAATACATATTCATTTATCCATCAACAATTTGTGAAACAGTTTTAGCATGACAATGAACGTAAAGTTCAAAAACGTTTGTTTTCAATTTCAGAAATAAAATTAATTTGACAAAATAGTTTCTTTTATATCATTTCTTGATATCGATCAGAGTTCTGGATGTTTTCCTGATGTAGATTTCTTGATATCAGGATTTTCAAAACTGCAGTTTCCGACGAAGAATTGACTTCCGGCTGTTTCAGTTCCTTATTTTGGCTATCCGGGGAAGTTTCAACATCTGTTTCTAGATTTTCCATGTGCAGATAGTGCTGCTGTGTTAGCAGTAAAAGTGATTGGAGTAACCGAGTAAGGGTGACTTTTATATTAACCGTATAAGTTAATGAAATCTTAAATCTTGAAAAAGAAGCGGCCAAAAAACCCACGGCGGCCCCGGTCAGTAATGTTTTGACAAAACCAATAGAGTCGAATTCTGACTGGCATCTGTCAATATTGCAAAAACGTTATCCAAAATTACAATCAATTCAGCCGCCGGTAAATTTAAAAAGTTCCTGGTAAATATTTAGAAGCATAAAACCTTTGGCATTTCATATTATTGACTAAAATCCTGGCGTTGGAGAAGTCTTGCGCCGTATTATTGATAATTGTATCAAAAAGCGCTTGTAAATAATCTGCCGTTCCTTGATGGCAGTATCAGTTCTGCTTCAGCCAAATACACCCACTGAATATGCCATATAATCAATGCGGTCTGATTAGGATGATCTCAAAAAGTAGCGTTTCTCCTACTAGAAGACAAAGCGGCGTTCACTTGCCTCATTCGACAATTAGCTCATAAAAAAAGAAACAGAATTTGCACTTCTTTGAGCTGGGTCGCTCAAAAAATGTTTTCGGCCCCATCAGAACCATTTATAGCCGGCAATCGCTCCTAGTCCCAGGAAGGCAAAACCCAGGCAGCTCCCATTGACACGGCATTGTACGGCATGGCCATATTCCCATTGATTGACCTCATGCAATACTCAAGCATAATAAAAAAATGGTATGCTTACGACTTTTTTGAGGTAGGAAGCTTTGAAAGCCTGCTGCAGTTTTTATCGATTTATCTGATGATGGTAAGCTTTTTTTATACAAGTGACTGATACGAAATTCTAAACAATTTCAGAGGAGCTCGAGAAATCCAGACCTCCTAAAGTTTTCAGAGAAATTGATGCTGATTTTATAGACGCCTGCTGTGTTTTGGGATCAGTCATTGGCAGTGAGAACACACGCATGATTCCTCATTAATAACTACAATGCAAAAGCTTTTCAATCGAATTTGAAAACTTGGAGAAACTGCAAACAACACTCTTCATAACGCCAACTCATATTTCACAAAAAGGTGTTCAGCGACAATCTGCTTTCATTTCCTAAGGTTCAGAACGTTTTCATGGACGGATGAAAATTGTTTGAAAACTCTTGTGGCTATCGTTCCGCGACACGACCTTCACGGATGAAGCACTCCAGTTGTATTCGCTATCATCCCGGGAGTTGGGACTCAAAATCAGGGAGCCAACCAATAAAACACAAAACTGACAACGCTGCACCGCTCGCTGTTGTCAAGCTTCCTGGAAAAAAAGATCTCAAGAGCATTCACAACATGAAGGATAGGATTGCACAAGAAAATTGCAACGCTTGAGTTAAGAAAACAGAGGCTCACCACAAAAGGTATTCTCTGCATGTTACCCGAAGACAAACTTCACATTGTTGGCTTGGCATTAAAAAAATGAGACTCTAACTCGCTCAAAGTCTTGCCAATTTAATGTTATGGTTTCAAATTGACAAATTGAGTCATTAATTTTTTTGCTAGAAACAAAAACTCTGCAACAAATTTACTAGCAGAGATGACAGCGGTCAACCCCCACAAGGCAAACGGCTTGTGGGGGTTGAAATTCGCAAGAACAATCTTCGCCGCCAAAAGTTTTGATCCTTTGGACAATTCATGACCAGAAGAAACCAAGGAAACCTACAAAACCACCAGGCTGTTAAAAATCTAAGATATGGACGACAATTTTTTGGAAATCAAAAACAGTGGTTCCGGTCGTGTTTTCATGGAAGCCGCTGGGTGCTCTGCAACATGAGGTAGGAAGTTATAATTACAATTACCTTATTGTAAAGCAAAATTGCAGTAAAGTGATTGTAATTATCTGTCTCAGAGACTGCCGTTGTACTTAACTGATTTTAATAGTACCTATACTTTTCTTATTTATACGACAAAAGTATAAAAAGTGAAACCTTGCGAGAGACATTGAAAAAACCGGCCGAAAAACCCACGGCACTAACGGTCCTTAAGGTTTTGCTAAAACCAATGGAGTCAAAATCTGATTGGCATCAGTCAACATTGCAAAAACGTTAACCAAAATTACAATCAGACAAGCGTTTTATGCTTCCGATAAACGTTTGGAAGCATAAAGCGCTTGTCATCTCATATTACTGAAAAAAAACCCCGGCGTTGGAGAAGTCTTGCTCCGTATTATTGGTAGTTGTATCAAAAACTTCGGCTCCTCGGTGGCAGAAGCAGTGCTGCTTTAGCCAAAAGCACGCACTGATTTTGCCATATAATCAATGCGGTCTGCTTATGATGTTCTCAAAAATTTAATATTCGGCCCCATCAAAAATTTTTTTCGGCCCCATCAGACCTGCTTGTAGCCGGCACTCGCTTGCTGCAGTGCCGGCTTAGAAAGCCTGCTGCAGTTTCACCGATTTAGCCATTGACGATAAAAATTTTAGATACAAGTGACTGCTAAAAAATGGCAAATGGTTTTAGAGGAGCTCGAGAAATCCAGAGCGCGTATAAATTTCAGAAAATTTGATGCTGGTTTTATGGATCAGTGTTTTGCGATCAATCTTTGTCAGTGAGAACACTGGCGTGATTCCTCATTAGTAACTACAACGCAAAATTTTTCCAATCGAAATCAGAACTTTAGAAAAACTGCAAACAATACTCTTCAAAACGTCAACTCATATTTCACAAAAGGTGTTCAGGAACAATCTGCTTTCATTTCCTAAGGCTCAAAAGGGTTTCCTGGACAAAAAGAATTCATCTGAAAACTCTTGTTGCTATCGTTCCTCGACTCCACAGTCAAGGATCACGGACGTCAGTTGTATTCGCTACCATCTTAGAACTAGGGATTACTACGCTGCACCCTTCGCTGTTGTCAAGCGTCCTGGAAATAAAGATCTCAAATTACCGAATAGAAACCCGGCCGTTGGAGAAGTCTTGCGCCGTATTATTGGTAGTTGTATAAAAAAGCGCATGTAAAAAGACTTCAGTTCCTCGATGGCCGAAGCAGTGCTACTTTAGCCAAAAGCACGCACTGAATATGACATACAATCAATCCGGTCTGCTTATGATATTCTCAAAAACTTAGTATTCGGCCCCATCAAAATTTCTATTCGGCCCCGTCAGACCTCTTTGTAGCCGGCACTCGCTTGCAGTCCCAGGCAGCTCTTATTCTCACGGCAATGTACGGCATAGCCATACTCCCATTGATTGACGTCATGAAAAACTAAAGCATAACGCAAAAACCGTATGCGGATGAATTTTTTGAGGTAGGAAGCTTTGAAAGCCTGCTGCAGTTTCACCGATTTAGCCGTTGATGGTAAAAATTTTAGATACAAGTGACTGCTACAAAATGGCAAATGCTTTTAGAGGAGCTCAAAAAATCCAGTGCTCGTATAAATTTCCGAGAATTTGATGCTGGTTTTATTGATCAGTGTTTTGGGATCAGTCTTTAGCAGTGAGAACACTGGCGTGATTCCTCATTACTAACTACAACGCAAAAATTTTTCCAATCGAAATCAGAAACTGCAAACAATACACTTCAAAACGTCAACTCGGGTTCAGCAACAACGGTGTTCAGCAACAATCTGCTTTCTTTTCCTAAGGCTCAGAAGGTTTTCTTGGACAAAAAAAAATTATTTGAAAAACTCTTGTTGCTATCGCTCCTCGACTCCACAGTCACGGATGGTGGACGCCAGTTGTATTCGCTACCATCTTATGAGTAGCGAATAATTCAAAACCAGGGAGCCAACCAATGAAATACAAAACTGACAACTGACTGCGCTGCACCCTTTGCTGTTGTCGAGCTTCCTGGAAACAAAGATCTCAAGAGCATTCGCTTCATACAGGATAAAATTGCACAAGACGATTGCAACGCTTGAGTTAAGAAGAAAGAAGCTTACCAAAAAAATGTTTTCTGTAAGTTACCCGAAAACAAACTTTGTATTGATGACTTGGCGTTAAAAAATGAGACTCAAACTTGCTCAAAGTCTTGACAATTTTATGTTATGGTTTCAATTTGACAAAATGAGTCAATAATTCAGTTGTTGGAACCAAAAACTGTGCCACAAATCTACCAGCACAGTTGACAACGGTCAAATTTACATCAAGGCAAAGCCTTTGTGGGGGTCGAAATTTGCAAGAAAAATCTTCGCCGCGTAAAGTTTTAACCCTTTGGCCAATTCATGACCAAAAAAGCCAAGAAAGCCTACAAAACCACAAGGCTGTCAAAAATCTAAGATATGGACAACTGTTTTTGGAAACAGAAAACGGTGGTTCCGGTCGTGTTTTCATTCATGGAAGTCGCTGGGTGCTCTATAACATGACGTAGGCACGTAGAATTACAATTATTTATTGTAATGAATAATTATATTGAAGTAATTGTAATCACCTGTCTCAGAGATTGCCGTTGTACTGAACGTTTAAATGATGCTAATATTAACTATAGATTTATTTTTCATACAACAAAAGAAAAAAAAATAAAATCTTGTGTGCAGACAGTGACATTCATCCTAAGAAAATGAATTTGAGAGTGGGAACGTTCAATTAACTGCGTTGCAGAAGGGCTAATCCTAACGGAATTGCTCTGAAAAAAATGTGTCTGTGTTTGTGAGCTCTTGGAGGTTTAGAGATCAATCGTGAAGGCGATGAGCTCACGTTGGAGTGAGTGAGATTAGCCATAAACAAACCAACTGTACAGAACTTCCACTTCAAACGAAGCAAAATGTCATTCGCCCTAGAGAACGTTCTGCCCATGGCGTGCATAGTTTGTAAATCGACAGACAAAATCATTGGGATAATGTTAGGAGCCTATGGATAAACAAGGATCATCATTTCCAACTAAAATGAATTTGTAACAATCGCATGGGAAGATTTTTTTTCGGATGATATGTTTTTTACTCACCGTGTTTGAAAACTGGATCGCCCACAAGGCTCATGGTTTACGAAAGGCATTGGCTCCCGGTTTACTGCTTATGGCTGTTGTGGATTTTTCACTGTCTCAGACGAGACTTTATCTACTGAGACACTTTAAAAATTATCCTTTTTTTTACTTCTCAAAATCACAGAGGAGCTGCAAAATGCTGCTCTTTAGTTCGTCAAAATTGTTGTCGACATACCTCCACATCAGCTGCAATATTTAATTTGCTGCTTTTATTAATTCCTTGTGTAATTCCACAATTTTAGAAAGCAATTTCTCCCGTAGTTTCATTGAGTTTGGCTTTCTGCTTGTCGATGAGTTCGGTCTTACGGTCTCGTACAGTCTATCCTTTTTTTTCAAGCAACTGTTTATTATTCTTGACTACTATCATGGAAAGACTCAAAGTTTTTCAATTACTGTACAATGTTTATGGTAAGGTATTCAATAGCCCATGTTGGCTTTTGTAGAAGTCCTGATATGCTAAGGTCCACTTGAAAGGCTTACGCTAGAAATTCTCCTAGTTCATCAAATCTGTTTCAAAATGGCCGCAGCAGTTCATTCAGTATAGCAGTACTGGGAAAACAGGAGATTTCTAACGTCTCAGTTTGACGAAATTTTTTAGTTAATAGTCCACTCTAAGTCTCATGCTCTATAGAGTTTTTTCTGACTCCTAGAGTTAAGTACTTATGTGTGCTGCCAAGAAAATTTTTTTACTAATTATAATTCCAATATCATTCTTCTCAGTGGTGGAGAGTAGAATTAGGCCGACAGCGTTAAAAATGAATCTTGATTTCTAAATTTTAAAGTTGAGCATTTGGAGCATTTGATCTTTGCTGGCTCAGTCTTGTTTTTATAGACACATTCATGATTCGGATTGCTATCCTCTGACATTTTGCTTTACAGGAGGTCGCCTGGTCCTACCTGTCGCCCGAAGTTTGAGGTCGTCTGCAAAAACAAAGGACTCCCTAAATCAAAAATGGATCCACAGAGTCTTGCGGAAGCTGCAGAAGAAAACGGTAGCAAAAAAAGTAAAGGTCTTTGAGAGAATCCGTCATTGACGTCCAGTACTCTCGAGCTTATAATCTCTGCTCTACAAAACTGCTTCCTATCTTTTAGATAGTAGTTGATGGTTTCAGATACACAGTAAACAATTTCGAGTCTTTCGGGAAATTTGAGTAAAAGACAATTATCTCTGTCGTATCAATTGCGTCCTATATCTTTTTCAAAAATGACACTCCTTTCGTGAGTACCAATTTTTTTTTAACGAAGCCATGTAGTTGTTTCGTCAGCAACTTCAGAGACTTCGCATAAAGTACTCTATATATACATATCTCAAAAACATTGCCCTCAATATTTAGAAGAGACAATGTCTGGTAGTTTTCGACATATTTTTTTCCCCAATATTCACAATTGGAGTGATTGCCGCAATCTTCCGACGCCTTGGAGTTTTTTTTTGAACCTTTTGTTGTGTTTTAAGACTTTTTTAGGAATAGGCTAATTCTCTGGGCTGTTCTCTGGAAGAAATTGGTTGGTCGTTGTCTGGGCTTTGTAATTTTGTAAGTTCGAATTAGAGACGTTGAAGGTAGTCAGCTATAAGTTCATGGTTTATAGTTATATCTAATCACTTCATAGTTGAGTACAAAATTTAAAAAAAAAACTCGTTGAGAAAGTTCATTTAGTTCAGCCGCTGTCTTTACTATGTTCTGCAGCTTGACAACAGATTTTTATCAATAGCATAAGAGCTTTTGCATCAGAAGCTTTTCTGAGTTTTCAAGTTTCGAGTTTCGATCTAGCGTTCACGGCGAATTCAATTTGATCAGTTTTAGGCGTTCAGAGTTCATGTTGTTTTTTTACTACAATTAGATCAACACGATAAGTGATCTGGTTGTTTTCTTGCGCTCGATTAGTACGGTAGATGTGGTAATTGTTTAATAATATTTGATATTTTTAAACTGATATTTTTCCCAAAGCACTGATATTTTTCTTCGAATCCACTCTCAATAGTATTGGTAGAACAAATTCTATTTTGCTGTTTAGTTCAGATTGCTTTTAGGCTGCTCTAGTTAAAAACAATTTGGCTTCGTGCTCAGTAGAGAGAGCGAGCGTCACAAATCTCGGTTTTCCTCTGTCTTGTCAAATTTGCCAAGCCTTCGCAGACTTCCTTTTTTCTGACTTCAACTTTTTTTGCTTCAGTCATTGGGACGAATTTTTTGGGCTCTGGTTTCTCGATGTCCTGGTTTCTATTGTGTATTTGTTTTAACTTTTTTCGGGGGTTGTAATGTACATTTATATTAATTGTTTATAGGCTGAATTGTAATCTAGCATTCACTGCGAATTCATGTAGTTCAACTTTGACGCGTTCAAAGTTCATGCTGTTTTATACTACAACTAGAACATCACGATTGTCTTCCGGTTGTTTTCTTGCGATCGAATAGTTTCGTAGATGTGGTGGTTGTTAAATAATATTTCAGATGACTCAATATTCCCATTCAGCATTGTCTCAAACAAGCAAGAAAAATTGTGTTCAGCGATTGTTAAACCGTTGGTGAATTTCAGTCTTTATTCTAGGGTTATTAAACTTTTTATGTGAAGAAAGTTTGGGAACCAAGTCAATTTTCAAGTTATATGTCCTTTATGTCATTTTCATTGCTGTTTAAAACCTTTAGTTAATACCGTAGAGAAAGCGAGCGTCACAAATTTTGGTTTTTCTCTGGCTTGCCAAGTTTGCCAAGACTCTGCAGTTCTTTTTTGGGTGATGGTACGCCAATGACTGCCACTTTTTTCCTTCAATCATTGGGACGAAGTTTTTGGGCTCTGGTTTCTAGAATTCCTCCATGAGAACCTTTAGGCGTAGACTTTTCTGGACGTTGTGACTCGTTTTGCTTTTCATTCTGCTGGACACAAGAAGTGACACTGTGTTAATTTTGCATAGCCTTTGTTAACTTTTCTGCAAGTTTGCTTAGTGGCATCATCTAACTTTGTGCCCACACAAGTCTTGAGACCATTTTCCATTTTCTTCAGGCAAATTTTTAATTTCTGTGTTTTGGCCTCAATCTTTCTGTTAATCTTTTTGATGGTGTGACATCTTCTGAAGTTGTACCGTTCGTTAATGTTCACAGCGTTGCTGCAGAGAAGCATTTAGAGCTGTCCCACTTCTGGTGGTTCATAGCAGCTGCGTTTGAGATGCATATGAACATTACTTGACAGAATATATTTACTCAAACTTGCGTTGATTAATATGTCGCAAATAGAGCAAATTGTTTTGATTTTTGGAGTACTCAGGTGTGATGGGGGAATTTGTAGAGATAGAAGTCAGCTCAAGGGAAAATGTCTCTTCTCAGAGCTGGGATAATTTAATGCAGTCTCCTCACAAAATAGAGAGGAAAAATTTGGGGCGAATAATCCTTAGCAAGAACTTGGAAACAGAATCCTGTCTCCTGTGATTGTTACAACACAATCAATAAAACTGACCCAGTTCGGAAACAGCTTCTTTGTCGTCTTTTTTCTTCGTTGCTTTCGCTTGCTGCCTATTCGGTTTATTTCTGCAAGAATCTTTAGAGGTTGAAAAAATTATCGACAACAGTTTCAAGAAAAAAACTCCAAATGGTGCCCTTGGTGACAACTGACCACATATTGAGAGGTGCCCTACTAAGTTTTTGCAGCTTTTTCAGATAGTTGTCAATGCTAATAGAAACATCCCGTTTTGTATACACGACTTCAACAATTTAGACAAGAGTTCAAAGCAGCGTAGAATCTCTGCAATTGTTAGGGGGTCCATTCGTTGGACGGCTGCTCGGTGATAATGTTGATGTTAACGTTGATGATAACGTCGTTCCACGCAGTCACTTCCTCACTATATTCCAAAACTTTGGGCCACCATTTGGGGTTTTCCGCTGGATCAATTCAGTGTTCTGGTTGTTGAGGGCAGTTGTCAGTGAACTTAATTTAAAAACGACAAACTTATCAAGGGTCCACCACGGCTGTGCAGATTATTTTTCACTTGAAAACTATTACTAAAGACATGTCGGAAGAGATAAGTTGGAGGGTCGGAAACCACCTAGCACCTCAAAAACAATATGCTGAAAAAACCATTTCCTGGCAAGTTCTCTCTATATATAGTTGCTTTCAACTCGTCGCTGTCTTTGGCCGCTTGAACCGGGTTTGGCACCAACCCAATCCCGAGCGAGTAAGAGCAAGCAAATCCACTACTGTTACCTCAAAGGCTGCTTAGCCGTTTATCAAGGTTCGAATGAAAAGCCATCGTGTGGCTTGCTGTATGTTCAGTAGAGATGACTCAGTTCGAGCACTCTAGTGGTATGGGACCTGAGGCCTAAGTTTGTCCAGTCGAATGGTTGAGTAAGCGTGGCGATACAATCTTCATGCGCTCATGGTACACGACATACCGTGCAGGCCGACTGTCTCTGCAATTCGTAGCGCATATATATTTAAGTTTTAGAGGCCTTGATTTTTGGCGCAATCTGACTGAAAATTTGAAGAACATAGGAAGAAAATAGGACAGAACCAGCGGTGTTCCCTGCTTTCAAAAAATTATAGACCTGGAAAAGATATCAGAAAATTTTAACAAATTACATGCGCATTGTGGTTTTTGTCTTTTCTCAACTTTTTTTCTGAGAACTTTCTTAGAACAATCTGTTTTTACTGGAAAAAATTTTTTGTAGAAATAAGATGCAATTCTGAAGATTGAGTATAATAACAAATGTAATTCTACATTAAAATTCAAACACTATTTCCAAATTTTCTTACCCTCTTTAAGATCTGTTTTCTCATTCGACCGCGGAATTAATTGCTCTTCCCGACTTTTAACTTCAGCAGTGGGCGCACGTGGAACTCCAAATAACTTCTTCTGCGAGGAGGTGTTTGACCCAATTCTTCGACGTGACTCAGACAGTTGTAATGAGAAGACACTGTCCTGAGAAGCCCGTGACACCAAACACCAAAAAATTGTCCAATCGAGAGTATAAAAAACTTACTGGGGAGGTCCGTCTCAGAATTCTTCTTTTTTGGTTTCAACGTTTTAAAGGCTATCAAGACAAGTGTGTTTCACAGTGGTTGAAGGTAATACCCTGAAATAAGCTAAATTCGAAATTGTTTAGGCAAGAGCTTAAAATTTAAATCGGATTGCGCCAAGAAAACGGGCTGTGGAATTTAAATCTGTATGCGCTTAGAATGGCAGAGTCGGACGGCCTGCAGGGTATTTCGTATACTATGTGCGCATTAAGATTCTATCGCCACGCTTACTCAACAATTTGATTAGACAAAAATAGGCCTCAGGTCCCATACTGCTAGTGTGCTAGAACCGAGTCATCTCTGCAGAACATGCAGCAAGAGACACGCCTTTACAATCGTACCCTGATAGACGGCAAAGCAGCTTTTTTTGGTATGTAACAGTAGTTGACTTGCTTTCTCTTACTCGATTTTGAGTGGGCCGGTCCCCAGTCAGGCGGGATAGGTTTTCTTCGGCCGATTGCTTTTGAGTAGATAGGCAATTTTGTACCCTCAACATTTTTTCCCGATATGTCAAGAGTATTAGTTTCCAAGTGAAAAGCATTGTGGCCAGCCGTTGTGGACTCTTTAAATGATTATCGTTTTTAAAACAAATTCATTGACAAGAGCCATCAACAACGAGAATCCTGAACTGATCGTGCTAACGGTCGAACTGACAAAACACACCGACAGTGACAAAGGAATGCATCGAACCTCAAGCTGAAAACCCCAAAATTTGGCCCAAAAGATTGTACAAATTTTCGACTACAGAGAGGAATTGACTATGAGGAACAACGTGGTCAACAACACCATCACCGCAACAACCCTACAACAAGCGGACACCCTAACCATTGCAGAGCTTCTACGCAGGCTTTGGGTTCTGGATTAAATTGTTGGCAACTTGTATACAAATCGCAATTTTTCCACTGGCATTGGAGTTGCTTTTTCTTGAAATTGTTGTCAATAACGGTTTCAGTCTTTAAAGACTTATACAGAAAAAAAAAAACTAAACTGAATAAGCAGCAAGCGGAAGCGAAGGAAAAAAGACGACTAAAAACTACGTAGTAGCCATCCCAGGAGAAAAGATTTTGCTGTCCAGGCTCTTGCTAAGGATTACTAACTACATATTGTTTTCTCCCTAATTTGCAGAGACTGCATTAAATTATCCAGACTCAGCAGAGACGTTAACCGTTGAGCTGATTTCTATCTTTATAATTTTCACCGTCACAATAGAGAAAAATTCAAAACAATTGGATCTATCTACAACATATTAATCAACGCAAGTGCGAGTAAAAAATTTTTATGTCAAGTAACGTTATTATGCATCTCAAACGCTGCTGCGCGGACAGAACTGGAAGTTAACGATATCAAAGTGCTGGGACAGTGCTGTTTAAAAACTTTAGTTAAAACCGTAGAGAAAGCGAGCGTCACACATCTCGGTTTTCCTTTGTCTTGTCAAATTTGCCAAGCCTTCAAAAATCTTGGTTTTCCTCTGGCTTGCCAAGTTTGCCAAATCTTCGCAGTTATTTTTTGTTTGATGGTACATCAATGACTTCCACTTTTTTGCTTCAATCGTTGGGACGAATTTTTCGGGCTCTGGTTTCTTGAGGTCCTCCATGAGATTCTTTAGGCGTAGACTTTTCTGGACGTCGTGAATCGTTTTACTTTTCATTCTGCTGGTCACACAAGAAGTGGCACTGTGTTAACTTTGCCCTTGAATGGCTATAGACTCAGCATAGCTTTTGTTAACATTACTGCAAGTTTGTTTGGGGGCATCATCTACTTTTGTGTCCACACAAATCTTGAGACCACTTTCCATTTTCTTCAGGCAAACTTTTAATTTCTGTGTTTTGGCCTCAACCTATCTGTTCATCTTTTTGATGGTGTGGCATCTTCTGAAGTTGTACCTTTTGTTGATGTTCTCAGCTTTGCTGCAGAGAAGCATTTAGAGCTGTCCCAGTTCTGGTGGTTCATGGCAGCTGCGTTTGAGATGCATTTGAACATTAATTGACAGAATATTTTTACTCGTTGATTAATATGTTGCAGATGTTGTTTTGAACTTTGGAGTACTCAACTGTGATGGGGGAAATTGTAGAGACAGAATTCAGCTCAAGGGATAATATCTTTGCTCAGTGTCTGGATAATTTAATACAGTCTCCTAACAAAATAGAGAGGAAAAATTTGGGGCTAATAATCCTTAGCAAGGACTCGGTCAACAAAATCCTGTCACCTGTGATTGTTACAACACAATAAATAAAATTAACCCAGTTCGGAAACAGCTTTTTTGTCGTTTTTTTTCTTCTTTGCTTTCGCTTGCTGCCTATTCGTTTTTTTTCTGCAAATTTTTAAAGGTTGGAAACATTATTGACAACAGTTTCAAGAGAAAAACTCCAATAGGTGCCCATGTTGAAAACCGACCACAGATTGAGAGTTATTTCTCCTAAAGTTTGACAATAGTTGCCCTACTAGGTTTTTGCAGCTATTTCGGATAGCTGTCAACGCTAATAGAAACATTCCGTTTTGTATACACGACTTCAACAATTTAGGCAAGAGTTCAAAGCCGCGTAGAATCTCTGCAATTGTTACGGGGTCCATTCGTTGGAGGGCTGCTGGGTGATAATGTTGATGTTAACGTTGGTGATAACGTCGTTCCACGCAGTCACTTGTTTTTGGGCCACCATTTGGGGTTTTCCACTGGAGGTTGAATGCATTTCTCTGTCGCTGTTGGTGTGTCGGCCGTTAGCAC
Organism: Convolutriloba macropyga; assembly: GCF_964194025.1. Classification (NCBI taxonomy): domain Eukaryota; kingdom Metazoa; phylum Xenacoelomorpha; order Acoela; family Convolutidae; genus Convolutriloba; species Convolutriloba macropyga. The sequence goes on along the minus strand of NC_134468.1, from coordinate 48,297,646 downwards.
GATCAATTCAGTGTTCTGGTTGTTGAGGGCAGTTGTCAGTGAACTTAATTTAAACACGACAACCTTATCAAGGGTCCACCACGGCTGTGCAGATTGTTTTTCACTTGAAAGCTATTACTAAAGACATGTCGGAGGAGATAAGTTGGAGGGTCGGAAACCACCTAGCACCTCAAAAACAATATGCTGAAAAACCCATTTCCTGGCAAGTTCTCTAGATATATAGTTGCTTTCAACTCGTCGCTGTCTTTGGCCGCTTGAACCGGGTTTGGCACCAACCCAATCCCGAGCGAGTAAGAGCAAGCAAGTCCACTACTGTTACCTCAAAGGCTGCTTAGCCGTCTATCAAGGTTCGAATGAAAAGCCATCGTGTGGCTTGCTGTATGTTCAGTAGAGATGACTCGGTTCGAGCACTCTAGTGGTATGGGACCTGAGGCCTAAGTTTGTCCAGTCGAATGGTTGAGTAAGCGTGGCGATACAATCTTCATGCGCTCATGGTACCCGACATACCGTGCAGGCCGACTGACTCTGCCATTCTTAGCGCATACGTTTCTAAGTTTTAGAGGCCTTGATTTTTGGCGCAATCCGACTGAAAATTTTTAAACCTAGCCTTTAAAACCTTACAACAAAAAAAAACAAATTTTGAGAATGACTTCCCCAGTGAGTTTTTTTGTAGACTCGCTTTGAGCAGTTTTCAGTGTTCGGTATCAGGGGTTTCCCATTACACCTGTTTGTGCCACGCTTGGGAATTGGATCAACCACCTTCTCATAGGAAGAACATAGGAAGAAAATAGGACAGAACCAGCGGTGTTCCCTGCTTTCAAAAAATTATAAACCTGTAAAAGATATCAGAAAATCAGAAAAAACCTTTTTTGTATGAACAAGAAGCAATTCTGAAGATTGAGTATAATAACAAATGCAATTCTAGATGAAAATTCAAACACTATTTCCGAAACCTCTTACTCTAATATCCGTTCTCTCATTCGACCGCGGAAATAATTGCTCTTCCCGCATTTTAACTTCGTCAGTGGGCGCAGATAACTTCTGCAAGGAGATGTTTGACCCAATTCTCCGACGTGGCTCAGACAGGTGTTATGAGAAGACACTGACTTGAGAAGCCCGTGACACCAAACACCAAAAAAACTTGTCCAAGCGAGTGTTTAAAAAACTTACTGGGGAGGTCCGTCCCGAATTCTTCTTTTTTGGTTTCAACGTTTCAAAGGCTATCAAGACAAGTGTGTTTCACAGTGGTTGATTGTAATACCCTGAAATAAGCTAAATTCGAAATTGTTTAGGCAAGAGCTTAAAATTTAAATCGGATTGCGCCAAGAAAATGGGCTGTGGAATTTAAATGTGTAAGCGCTAAAACTGGCAGAGTCAGACGGCCTGCAGGTTAATTCGTGTACTATGGGCGCATGAAGATTCTATCGCCACGCTCACTCAACCATTTGACTAGACAAAAATAGGCCTCAGGACCCATACTGCTAGTGTGCTAGAACCGAGTCATCTCTGCAGAACATGCAGGAAGAGACACGCTGGCTTTACAATCGTACCTTGGTAGACGGCAAAGCAGCTTTTGTTGAATGTAACAGTAGTTGACTTGCTTGCTCTTACTCCATTTTGAGTGGGCCGGTCCCCAGTCAGACGGGATAAGTTTTCTTCAGCCGATTGATATTGAGTAGACAGGCAATTTTGTACCCTCCAAATTTTCTTTCGGACAAATCATTAGTATTAGTTTCCAAGTAAAAAGCACTGTGGCCAGCCGTTGTGGGCTCTTGAAAAGATTGTCGTTTTTAAAACAAATTCACTGACAAGAGCCCTCAACAACCAGAATCCTGAACTGATCGTGCTATCGGCCGAACTGACAAAACACACCGACATTGACAAGGAATGCATCGAACCTCAAGCTGAGAACCCCAAAAATTGGCCCAAAAGATAGTACAAATTTTCGACTATAGAGAGGAATTGACTATGAAGAACAACGTGATCAACAACACCATCAACGAAACAACCCTACAACAAGCGGACACCCTAACCATTGCAGAGCTTCTACGCAGGCTTTGGGTTCTGGATTAAATTGTTGGCAACTTGTATACAAATCGCAATTTTTCCACTGGCATTGGAGTTGCTTTTTCTTGAAATTGTTGTCAATAACGGTTTCAGTCTTTAAAGACTTATACAGAAAAAAAAACTAAACTGAATAAGCAGCAAGCGGAAGCGAAGGAAAAAAGACGACTAAAAATTGTGTAGTTACCATCACAGGAGACAGGATTTTTTCTGTCCAGGCTCTTGCTAAGGATTACTACCACATACTGTTTCCTCTCTAATTTGTAGAGACTGCATTAAATTATTCAGACTCAGCAGAGACGACGTTAACCCTTGAGTTGATTTCTATCTTTATAATTTCCCCCGTCACAATAGAGAAAAATTTAAACCGATTGGATCTATCTACAGCATAATAATCAACGCAAGTGCGAGTAAAAATTTTTTTGTGTCAAGTAACGTCAACATGCATCTCGAACGCAGCTGCCCGGACAGAACTGGGAGTTAACGATATCAAAGTGCTGGGACAGCTCGAAATGCTTCTCTGCAGCAACGCTGTGAACATTAACGAAGGGTACACCTTCAGAAGATACCACACCATCAAAACGATGAACAGATAGATTGAGGCCAAAACACAGAAATTAAAAGTTTGCTTGAAGAAAATGGAAAGTGGTCTCAAGATTTGTGTGGACACAAAAGTAGATGATGCCCCCAAACAAACTTGCAGTAATGTTAACAAAAGCTATGCTGATTCTATAGCCATTCAAGGCCAAAGTTAACACAGTGCCACTTCTTGTGTGACCAGCAGAATGAAAAGTAAAACGATTCACGACGTCCAGAAAAGTCTACGCCTAAAGGTTCTCATGGAGGACCTCAAGAAACCAGAGCCCAAAAAATTTGTTCCAATAATTGAAGCAAAAAAAGTGGAAGTCATTTGTGTACCATCACACAAAAAAGAACTGCAAAGTCTTGGCAAACTTGGCAAGCAAGAGTAAAACCGAGATTTGTGACGCTCGCTTTCTCTACGGTTTTAACTAAAGGTTTTAAACAGCAAAAGAGAATTTGATCTACGAGTACTTTTGACTGTGGATTCAAAGAAGAATTTCAGTATCTCATGAGAACAAAGCTGTTTGAACAAGATGTAGATCTAATGCGAGAAACGGTATAGATTTGCAAAATGGAGCTTTTAAACAATGACAGGAATATTGATTTGTTGATATAGAGGACCTATAACTTCAAAATTGACTTGGTTTCCAAACATTCTTCACGTAAAAAGCTTAATAACTGAAATTTAAGACTGAAATTTAACAACGGTTTAACTGTCGCCGAACACAATTGTTGTTGCTTGCGTGAGACAAGGCTGAATGGGAATATTGAGTTATCTGAAATATTATTTAACAACCACCACATCTACGGTACAATTCGATCTACGAAGAAAATAACCGGAAGACATATCGTGGTGTTCTAGTTGTAGTATAAAACAGCATGAACTCTGAACCCGTAAAAGTTGAACTACTTAAAATCTCAGTGAATGCTAGTTTAGAATTCAGCCTACAAACAATTAATATAAATTTACATTACAACCCCCGAAAAAAAGTTAAAACAAATACACAATAGAAACCAGGACATCGAGAAACCAGAGCCCAAAAAATTGGTCCCAATAACTGAAGCAAAAAAGTGGAAGTCATTGGTGTACCATCACAGAAAACAGAACTGCGAAGACTTGCCAAAATTGGCAAGCCAGAGGAAAACCGAGATTTGTGACGCTCGCTTTCTCTACGGTTTTAACTAAAGGTTTTAAACAGCAAAACAGAATCTGATCTTCCAGTACTACTGACTCTAGATTCGAAGAAAAATATCAGTGTTTCATGAGAACAGAGCTGTTTGAACAAGATGTAATGCGCGAAAAAAGTATAGATTTGCAACATGGAGCTATTAAACAATGATGGGAATGTTGATACGTTGATATAAAGAACCTATAACTTGAAAATTGACTTGGTTTCCAAACATTCTTCACGTAAAAAGGTTAATAACCCTAGAAGAAGGACTAAAATTTACCAACGGTTTAACTATCGCTGAACAAAATTTTTCTTGCTTGCGTGAGACCATGCTGAATGGGAATATTGAGTCATCTGAAATATTATTTAACAACCACCACATCTAAAGCACAATTCGATCGCAAGAAAATAACCGGAAGACATATCGTGGTGTTCTAGTTGTAGTATAAAACAGCATGAGTTCTGAACGCGTAAAACTTGAACTACTTGAGTTCGCAGTGAATTCTAAGTTACAATTCAGCCTACAAACAATCAATTTAAATGTACATTACAGCCCCCGAAAAAGAGTTAAAACAAATACACATAACAAAATTTTAAAAAATTGCTAGCTGTATTACTGCAAAACAAAATACACTCATTTATGATAACACTAATTTAACAGCTTTACAAGTAAAACAAAAGGACCAACAGCAAGCGGTAGATTTCTCGACTTTTGCGTGCATTATTTTGGAAGCATTTTTTGTCAAAACTGCTCCCTTTTTAGCGGCTCTGAAAATAAGAAGTCCTGTAATTATTGAGATCACAAAACTATAAGAATTCTACTCTAGTACAAAAAAGAAATCACATAAGACGACAATAGAAATCTTTCGCAGTTTTGATAGAGCTGTTTTTGAGCAGATTAAGAAAATCTATGATTTCAATCCAAAGTGTGTTTCCATTATAAACAAAATATACGAAGAGTTATACGACTTCTTCCACTCTCTAAACAACATCTTTTTTCCAGACAAACAAGGCATTGGCAATCACTGCCTCCATGGATCATACACAATATGTCAACCAAATGAAAAACTTGAAAACTCAGAGATAACTTTTGATGCAAAAGCGCACAAGCTATTGATAAAAAGCTGTTGTCAAGCTGCAGAACATACCAAAAAAGCGGCTGAACTAAGTGATCCTTCTTAACGAGTTTATTAAATTTTTGTACTCAACTAAGTTATGATTAGGTATGAGAGTTATATAAACAAAGAACTCAGCGCTGACTAACTTCAACGTCTCCAGCTGGAACTTAAAAACTCACAAAGCCCAGGCAACGACCCACCAATTTCTTCCACAGTACGGCCCAGAGATTTAGCCTATTCCTGAAAAAAGTCTTGAAAAACATCAAACGGTTCAAAAAAAATTCAAATGCTTTGGAACATTTTGGCAATCACTCTAATTTTGAAAAATTGGGACACAAAAATATCGAAAACTATCAGACAGTGTCTCTGCTGATTATTGAGGGCAATGTTTTTGAGATACGTGTAAATAAATAACTTTATACGAACTTTGTGAACTTTCTGACGAAACAGCTATACGGCTTCGTTAAAAAAAATAATTGGCATTCACGAACAAAAAGTCATTTCTTAAAAAAAGACGCAATTGATCAAAGAACGACAGAGATAATCATCTTCTACTCAATTGTCACAAAAGCCTCGAACATGGTTGCTGTCTACTTGAAACCCTCAACAACTATCTAAATGATAGGAAGCAGTATTTTATAGCAGAGAGTACAAGCTCGAGAGTACTGGAAGACAACAAATGATTTCGCAAAGACTTAAAAACTTTAATTTTTCTTCTCTTCTATCGTTCTCTTCTGCAGCTTCCTCAACACTCTGTAGGCACTTTTTTGATACAGGGAGCCTTTCAGTTTTGCAGACAACCTCAAGATTCTGGCGACAAGTAGGGCCGGTTATCCTCTTGTAAAGCAACATGCAGGAGAATTTCACTCCGAATGATGAATGTGTCTATAGAGGCAAGATTGAAACAGCAAAGAAAAAATACTCAACTTTGAAATTTTGAAGGCAAGAATCAGCTCTAACGCTGTTGGCCTAATTCTATCGACTGCCACTGAGGCGATAGTTCTGGAAAATAATATCAGTTAAAAGTTTTTCTTGGCAGCACACATAAGTACTTATTTAAAGGATTCAGACAAAGTTCTATACGGCATGAGACGTAAATTGGACTACAAAATAAATAAGTTTGTCAAACTGAGACCGTAGAAATCCCTTGTTTTCCCAGTACTGCTATACTGAATGGTCTCTCTCAGTCCTTTATTTAAACTGATTTGATTTACTGGGAGAATTTCTAACGTAAAGTCTTCAAGTGGATCTCGAGATATCAGAACTGCTACAAAAGCCAATTTGGGGTTTCGAATATCTTCAGATTAACAATATAACTTAAATGAAAATTTCGGCCCTCTCCAAGATAGCAGTCGAGAATAATAAACAGTTGCTTGAAAAAAAAACGATACATCCCACCAGAACGTAAGACCGAACACATCAACCTGCAGAAAAGCAGACTCAATGAAACTACGGGAGAAATTATGGAATAGCATAGGGAATTGTTAAAGGCCCCAAAAAGAATATTGCAGCTGATATGAAAATAGGTCGACCAAAAACTTGAGGAATTAAATAGCTGAATTTGGCAGCTCCTCTGTGGTTTTGAGAAGTGAAAAATATCAGAATAATCTTGTAAGAAGCCTCAAAAGATAACGTCTCGTCTAAGACAGTGAAAAATACAAAACAACAACAATAAGCATTAAACCATGAGCCACTGCTTTTCCTAAGCAGTCAATCTTGTTGGCAATCCAATTTTCAAACACGGTGAGGGGCTTAGCGGAAAGAACCGCAACCCTATTTTTCATAATTTGCTCTCAACACATCATTCGAAAAAAGATACTTCCCTTGCGATTGTTACAAAATCAGTTTAATTGGGATGGATGATCCTTGCATATTAACCGGCTTCTAAAAATCATCCCAATTTTTCATCTACCAATTTGCAATTTATTGACACCCTGGGCGGAACGTTCACTTGGGAGAATCACATTTCGCTTCATTTGGAGTGGAAGTTCTGTACAAAAGGTTTCTTCATGGCAGTTCTTCTGTGCAGTTAATAAAAGCTGACTGCAAATTTCAGGCTTATACTGTACAAGTTCCTGGTTCTCCCAGTACTGCTAAACTGAATGAACTACCTCAGCCCTTTTGAAACAGATTTGATGAACTAGGAGAAACTCTAGCGTAAGGCCTTCAAGTGGATCTTGGGATTTCAGGACCCCTACAAAATCCATATTGGGTGTTCGAATATTTTACCATTAACAATGTACCTTAGATGATAAAACTGACTCTCTTTAAGATAGTCGTCGAGAATAAAAATTAATACAGAACTGAATAGCAGCACTTTGCAGACGCTCTGTGATTTTCAGAAGTGCGAAAATAACAGGATAACGTTTTAAGAAGTGTCAAAAGATAATGTCTTGTCTGGGACCGTGGAAATTCCAAAACAACAGCAATAAGCATTAAACCAGGAGCAACTGCCATTCTTAAGCAGCAAATCTTGTTGGCGATCCAATTTTAAAACACGGTGAAGGGCTTAGTGGAAAAAATGCAACATTATTTTTCATAATATGCTCTCAACAAATCATTCAATGAAGGATACTTCCCTTGCGACTGCTAAAAATTTAGTTTAGTTGGGATGAATGATCGTTGTTTATTTACCGGCTTCTAAAAATCATCCAAATATTTCATCTATCGATTGGCAATTTATTGACGCTTAATGATCCCATGGGCGTAATGTTCACTTGGTTGACTGAATCACATTTCGCTTTGTTTGGATTGGCAGTTCTGTACAAATGGTTTCTTCATGGCAGTTTTTCTATACAGTTAAAAAAGTGGACTTCAATTTATTTAGTTTGTCAAGCTGTTACTGTACAAATCCCTGGTTTTCGCAGTACTGCTAAAATGAATGAATTAACTCACCCTTTTGAAACAGATTTGATGAACTAGGAGAAATTCTAGCATAAGGCTTTCAAGTGGAGCTCGGGATTTCGATCCCTCTACAAAAACCAACTTGGGTGTTTGAATATCCTACCATTAACAATGTACCTTAGATGAAAAATTTGACTGTCTTCAAGATAGTAGTCGAGAATAAAAAATGATACAGAACTGAATAGCAGCACTTCGCAGCTTCTCTGTGATTTTCAGAAGTGCAAAATTATCAGGATAACGTTTTAAGAAGTGTCAAAAGCTAATGTTTTGTCTAAGACAGTGGAAATGGCAATTCCAAAACAACAACAATAAGCGTTAGACCAGGAGCCACTGCATTTCTTAAGCAGCGATTCTTGTTCGCGATCCAATTTCTAAACACTGTGAGGGGCTTAGTGGAAAAAACCGCAACCTTATTTTCCATATTTTGCTCTCAACACATCATTCGAAAAAAGACACAACCATTGCGATTGTTACAAAGTCAGTTTAATTGGGATAGATGATCCTTGTTTATTCACCGGCTTCTTAAAATCATCCCAAAATTTCATCTACCGATTTGCAATTTATTGACTCCCTGGGCGGAACGTTCACTTGGTTGAATCACATAGCGCTTCGTTTGGATTGGAAGTTCTGTACAAATGGTTTCTTCATGGCAGTTCTTCTGTACAGTTAAAAAAGTGGACTTCAAATTTATTAAACTCGTCAAGCTGTTACTGTACAAATCCCTGATTCTCCCAGTACTGCTAAAATGAATGAATTAACTCAGCCTTTTTGAAACAGATTTGATGAACTAGGAGAAATTCTAGCATAAGGCTTTCAAGTGGATCTTGGGGTTTCAATCCCCTACAAAAAGTATCTTGGGTGTTCGAATATCCTAACATTAACAATGTTCCTCAGATGAAAAATTTGACTCTTTTTAAGATAGTAGTCGAGAATAAAAAATAATACAGAACTGAATAGCACTTCGTAGCTTCTCTGTGATTTTCAGAAGTGCAAAAATATCAGGATAACGTTTTAAGAAGTGTCAAAAGATAGTGTCTTGTCTAAGACAGTGGAAATTCCAAAACAACAACAATAAGCATTAAACCAGGAGCAACTGCCTTTCTTAAGCAGCGAATCTTGTTGGCGATCCAATTTTAAAACTCGGTGAGGGGCTTAGTGGCAAAAATGCAACATTATTTTTCATAATTTGCTCTCAACACATCATTCGAAAAAGGATACTTCCCTTGCGACTGTTACAAAATTAGTTTAGTTGGGATGAATGATCCTTGTTTATTCACCGGCTTCTAAAAATTGTCCCAATGTTTCATCTATGGATTTGCAATTTATTGACACCACGGGCTGAACGTTCACTTGGTTGGGTGAATCACATTTCGCTTCGTTTGGATTGGAAGTTCTGTACAGATGGTTTCTTCATGGCAGTTCGTCTTTACAGTTAAAAAAATGAACTTCAGATTTATTAAATTCGTCAAGCTGTTACTGTACAAATCCCTGGTTTTCGCAGTACTGCTAAAATGAATGATTTAACTCAGCCCTTTTGAAACAGGTTTGATGAACTAGGAGAAATTCTAGCATAAGGCTTTCAAGTGGATCACGGGATTTCGATCCCCTACAAAAACTATCTTGGGTGTTCGAATATCCTACCATTATCAATGTTCCTCAGATGAAAAATTTGACTCTTTTTAAGATATTAGTCTAGAATAAAAAATAATACAGAACTGAATAGCACTTCGTAGCTTCTCTGTGATTTTCAGAAGTGCAAAAATATCAGGATAACGTTTTAAGAAGTGTCAAAAGATAATGTCTTGTCTAAGACAGTGGAAATTCCAAAACAACAACAATAAGCATTAAAACAGGTGCAACTGCTTTTCTTAAGCAGCGAATCTTGTTGGCGATCCAATTTTAAAACTCGGTGAGGGGCTTAGTGGAAAAAATGCAACATTATTTTTCATAATTTGCTCTCAACACATCATTCGAAAAAGGATACTTCCCTTGCGACTATTACAAAATTAGTTTAGTTGGGATGAATGATCCTTGTTTATTCACCGGCTTCTAAAAATTGTCCCAATGTTTCATCTGTGGATTTGCAATTTATTGACACCACGGGCTGAACGTTCACTTGGTTGTGTGAATCACATTTCGCTTCGTTTGGATTGGAAGTTCTGTACGGTTGGTTTCTTCATGGCAGTTCGTCTTTACAGTTAAAAAAATGAACTTCAGATTTATTAAATTGGTCAAGCTGTTACTGTACAAAACCCTGGTTTTCGCAGTACTGCTAAAATGAAAGATTTAACTCAGCCCTTTTGAAACAGATTTGATGAACTAGGAGAAATTCTGGCATAAGGCTTTCAAGTGGATCTCTGGATTTCGATCCCTCTACAAAAACGAACATGGGTGTTCGAATATCCTACCACGAACAATGTACCTCAGATGAAAAATTTGGCTCTCTTCAAGATAGTAGTCGAGAATAAAAAATAATACAGAACTGAACAGCAGCACTTCGCAGCTTCGCCGTGTTTTTCAGAAGTGCAAAAATATCTGGATAACGTATTAGGAAGTGTCAAAAGATAATGTCTTGTCTAAGACAGTGGAAATTCCAAAACAACAACAATGAGCATTAAACCAGGAGCCACTGCCTTTTTTAAGCAGCGAATCTTGTTGGCGACCCAATTTTAGAACACGGTGAGGGGCTTAGTGGAAAAAACCGCAACTTTATTTTTCAAAATTTGCTATCAACACATCATTCGAAAAAAGATTTGCAAACATCCATTGCGATTTTTACAAAATCAGTTTAATTGGGATGGATGATCCTTGTTTATTCACCGGCTTCTAAAAATCATCCCAATATTTCATCTACCGATTTGCGATTTAATGACGCCCGGGGCGGAACGTTCACTTGGTTGAATCACATAGCGCTTCGTTTGGAGTGGAAGTTCTTTACAAAAGGTTTCTTCATGGCAGTTCTTCAGTACAGTTAAAAAAGTGGACTGCAAATTTATTAAATTTGTCAAAGTGATGCTGTACAAATCCCTGGTTCTCCCAGTATTGCTATACTGAATGAAACACCTCAGCCCTTTTGAAACAGATTTGATTAAGTAGGAGAAATTCTAGCTTAAGGCTTTCAAGTGAATCTCGGGATTTCAGGAACCGTACAAAAACCAACTTGGGTGTTCCTACCATTAACAATGTACCATAGATGAAAAATTTGACTCTCTTTAAGATAGTAGTCGAGAATGAAAAATAATACAGAACTGATTAGCAGCACTTCGCAGCTTCTCTGTGATTTTCAGAAGTGTAAAAATATCAGGATAGCGTTTTAAGAATTTTCAAAATATAATGTCTTGTCTGAGACAGTGGAAATCCCTAAACAACAACAATAAGCATTAAATCAGGAATCACTGCATTTCTTAAGCAGCGAATCTTGTTGGCGATCCAATTTTAAAACACGGTGAGGGGCTTAGTGGAAAAAACCGCAACATTTTTTTTATAATTCGCTCTCAACTCATCATTCGAAAAAGAATACTTCGCTTGCGATTGTTACAAAATTAATTTAGTTAGGTTGAATGCTCCTTGTTTATTCATCGGCTTCTAAAAATAGTCCCAATGTTTCATCTATGTATTTGCAATTTATTGACACGACGGGCTGAACGTTCACTTGGTTGGGTGAATCACATTTCGCTTCGTTTGGATTGGAAATTCTGTACGGATGGTTTCTTTATGGCAGTTCGTCTTTACAGTTAAAAAAATGAACTTCAGATTTATTAAGTTCGTCAAGCTGTTACTGTACAAAGCCCTGGTTTTCGCAGTACTGCTAAAATGAAAGATTTAACTCAGCCCTTTTGAAACAGATTTGATGAACTAGGAGAAATTCTAGCATAAGGCTTTCAAGTGGATCTTGGGATTTCGATCCCCTACAAAAACCAATTTGGGTGTTCGAATATCCTACCATTAATATACCTTAGATGAAAATTTTGACTCTCTTCAAGATGGTGGTCGATAATAAAAAATAATACAGAACTGAATAGCAGCACTTCGCTGCTTCTCTGTGATTTTCAGAAGTGCGAAAATATCATGATAAGGTTTTAAGAAGTGTCAAAAGATAAAGTATTGTCCAAAACAGTGGAAATGGAAATTCCAAAACAACAACAATAAGCATTAAACCAGGAGCCACTGCCTTTCTTAAGCAGCGAATCTTGTTCGCGATCCAATTTTTAAACACGGTGAGGGGCTTAGTGGAAAAAACCGCAACTTAATTTTTCAAAATTTGCTCTCAACACATCATTCGAAAAAAGATACATCCATTGCGATTGTTACAAAATCAGTTTAATTGGGATGGATGATCCTTGTTTATTCACCGGCTTTTAAAAATCATCCCAATATTTCATCTACTGATTTGCGATTTAATGACGCCCTGGGCGGAACGTTCACTTGGTTGAATCACATAGCGCTTCGTTTGGAGTGGAAGTTCTTTACAAAAGGTTTCTTCTTGGCGGTTCTTCAGTACAGTTAAAAAAGTGGACTGCAAATTTATTAAATTTGTCAAGGTGATGCTGTACAAACCCCTGGTTCTCCCAGTATTGCTATACTGAATGAAACACCTCAGCCCTTTTGAAACAGATTTGATTAAGTAGGAGAAATTCTAGCTTAAGGCTTTCAAGTGAATCTCGGGATTTCAGGAACCCTACAAAAACCAACTTGGGTGTTCCTACCATTAACAATGTACCATAGATGAAAAATTTGACTCTCTTTAAGATAGTAGTCGAGAATGAAAAATAATACAGAACTGAATAGCAGCACTTCGCAGCTTCTCTGTGATTTTCAGAAGTGTAAAAATATCAGGATAGCGTTTTAAGAATTTTCAAAAGATAATGTCTTGTCTGAGACAGTGGAAATCCCTAAACAACAACAATAAGCATTAAATCAGGAGTCACTGCATTTCTTCAGCAGCGAATCTTGTTGGCGATCCAATTTTAAAACACGGTGAGGGGCTTAGTGGAAAAAACCGCAACATTATTTTTTGTATTTCGCTCTCAACTCATCATTCGAAAAAGAATACTTAGCTTGCGATTGTTACAAAATTAATTTAGTTAGGTTGAATGCTCCTTGTTTATTCATCGGCTTCTAAAAATAGTCCCAATGTTTCATCTATGTATTTGCAATTTATTGACACGACGGGCTGAACGTTCACTTGGTTGGGTGAATCACATTTCGCTTCGTTTGGATTGGAAATTCTGTACGGATGGTTTCTTTATGGCAGTTCGTCTTTACAGTTAAAAAAATGAACTTCAGATTTATTAAGTTCGTCAAGCTGTTACTGTACAAAGCCCTGGTTTTCGCAGTACTGCTAAAATGAAAGATTTAACTCAGCCCTTTTGAAACAGATTTGATGAACTAGGAGAAATTCTAGCATAAGGCTTTCAAGTGGATCTTGGGATTTCGATCCCCTACAAAAACCAATTTGGGTGTTCGAATATCCTACCATTAATATACCTTAGATGAAAATTTTGACTCTCTTCAAGATGGTGGTCGATAATAAAAAATAATACAGAACTGAATAGCAGCACTTCGCTGCTTCTCTGTGATTTTCAGAAGTGCGAAAATATCATGATAAGGTTTTAAGAAGTGTCAAAAGATAAAGTATTGTCCAAAACAGTGGAAATGGAAATTCCAAAACAACAACAATAAGCATTAAACCAGGAGCCACTGCCTTTCTTAAGCAGCGAATCTTGTTCGCGATCCAATTTTTAAACACGGTGAGGGGCTTAGTGGAAAAAACCGCAACTTAATTTTTCAAAATTTGCTCTCAACACATCATTCGAAAAAAGATACATCCATTGCGATTGTTACAAAATCAGTTTAATTGGGATGGATGATCCTTGTTTATTCACCGGCTTTTAAAAATCATCCCAATATTTCATCTACTGATTTGCGATTTAATGACGCCCTGGGCGGAACGTTCACTTGGTTGAATCACATAGCGCTTCGTTTGGAGTGGAAGTTCTTTACAAAAGGTTTCTTCTTGGCGGTTCTTCAGTACAGTTAAAAAAGTGGACTGCAAATTTATTAAATTTGTCAAGGTGATGCTGTACAAACCCCTGGTTCTCCCAGTATTGCTATACTGAATGAAACACCTCAGCCCTTTTGAAACAGATTTGATTAAGTAGGAGAAATTCTAGCTTAAGGCTTTCAAGTGAATCTCGGGATTTCAGGAACCCTACAAAAACCAACTTGGGTGTTCCTACCATTAACAATGTACCATAGATGAAAAATTTGACTCTCTTTAAGATAGTAGTCGAGAATGAAAAATAATACAGAACTGAATAGCAGCACTTCGCAGCTTCTCTGTGATTTTCAGAAGTGTAAAAATATCAGGATAGCGTTTTAAGAATTTTCAAAAGATAATGTCTTGTCTGAGACAGTGGAAATCCCTAAACAACAACAATAAGCATTAAATCAGGAGTCACTGCATTTCTTCAGCAGCGAATCTTGTTGGCGATCCAATTTTAAAACACGGTGAGGGGCTTAGTGGAAAAAACCGCAACATTATTTTTTGTATTTCGCTCTCAACTCATCATTCGAAAAAGAATACTTAGCTTGCGATTGTTACAAAATTAGTTTAGTTAGGTTGAATGCTCCTTGTTTATTCATCGGCTTCTAAAAATAGTCCCAATGTTTCATCTATGGATTTGCAATTTATTGACACCACGGGCTGAACGTTCACTTGGTTGGGTGAATCACATTTCGCTTCGTTTGGATTGGAAGTTCTGTACAGATGGTTTCTTCATGGCAGTTCGTCTTTACAGTTAAAAAAAGGAACTTCAGATTTATTAAATTCGTCAGGCTGTTACTGTACAAATCCCTGGTTCTCCCAGTATTGCTAAAATGAATGAAATAACTCAGCCCTTTTCAAAGAGATCTGATGAACTAGGAGAAATTCTAGTGTAAGGCTTCAAGTCGATCTCAGGATTTCAGGACCCCTGCAAACGCCAAATTGGGTTTTTGAATATCATACCATTAACAATATGCCTTAGGTGAAAAGTTTGACTCTCGCCATGATACTAGTCGAGAATAATAAATAATAAGAGAACTGAATAGCCGCACTTCGCAGATCCTCTGTGATTTTCAGAAGTGCAAAAACATCAAGATAATCTTTTAAGAAGTCTAAAAAAATGTCTCGTCTAAGACAGTGGAAATCCCAAAACGACAACAATAAGCATTAAACCAGGACCCACTGCCCTTCCTAAACAGCGAATCTTGTTGGCGATTAAATTTTCGAACACTGCGAGGAGTTTAGTGGAAAAAACCGCAACCTTGTGTTTCATAATTCGCACTCAACGCATCATTCGAAAATGGATACTTCCCCGCCGATTGTTACAAATTCAGTTTAATTGGGATGGATGATCATTGTTTATTCACCAGCTTCTAAATATCACTCAAATATTTCATCTACCGAATTGCAATATATGGTCACAATATGCGGAACGTTCACTTGGGAGAACCACATTTCTCTTCGTTTAGAATTGAAGTTCTGTACAAATGGTTGCTTCATGGCAGTTCCTCTGTGCAGTTAATAAAAGCTGACTGCAAATTTCAGGCTAATACTGTACAAATTCCTGGTTCTCCCAGTACTGCTAAACTGAATGAACTACCTCAGCCCTTTTGAAGCAGATTTGATGAACTAGGAGAAACTCTAGCGTAAGGTTTTCAATCGGATCTCGGGATTTCAGTACCCCTACAAAAACCAACTTGGGTTTCTGAATATCTTTCCATTAACAATGTACCTCAGATAGAAAATTTGACTCCCGCCATGATACTAGTCGAGAATAATAAATGATAAGAGAAATGAATAGCAGCACTTTGCAGATCCTCTGTGATTTTCAGAAGTGCAAAAACATCAAGATAATCTTTTAAGAAGTCTCAAAAAAAATGTCTTGTCTAAGACAGCGGAAATCCCAAAATGACAACAATAAGCAGTAAACCAGGAGCCACTGCCTTTCTCAAACAGCAAATCCTGTTGGCGATTAAATTTTCGAACACGTTGAGGGGTTTAGTGGAAAAAACCGGAACCTTGTTTTTCATATTTTGCACTCAACGCATCATTCGAAAATGGATACTTCCCTGGCGATTGTTACAAGTTCAGTTCAATTGGGATGGATGATCCTTGTTTATTCACCGGCTTCTAATAATCATTCCAATATTTCATCTACCGAATTGCAAAATTTGGACGCCATGGGCGGAACATTCACTTGGGAGAATCACATTTCTCTTCGTTTGGAATTGACCTTCTGTACAAATGGTTTCTTCATGGCAGTTCCTCTGTGCAGTTAAAAAAAGCTGACTGCAAATTTAATAAAATCTTCAGGCTGATACTGTACAAATTCCTTGTTCTCCCAGTACTGCTAAACTGAATGAACTACCTCAGCCCTTTTGAAACAGATTTGATGAACTAGGAGAAATTCTAGCGTAAGGCTTTCAAGTAGATCACAGGATTTCAGGACCCCTGCAAAAGCCAAATTGGGTTTTCGAATATCGTACTATTAACAATGTGCCTTAGGTTTAAAGTTTGTCTCTTTCCAAGATAATAGACGAGAAAGATCAATAATAACAGAACTGAATAGCAGCACTTCGCAGATCCTCTGTGATTTTCAGAAGTGCAAAAACATCAAGATAATCTTTTAAGAAGTCTCAAAAAAAATGTCTTGTCTAAGACAGCGGAAATCCCAAAATGACAACAATAAGCAGTAAACCAGGAGCCACTGCCTTTCTCAAACAGCAAATCCTGTTGGCGATTAAATTTTCGAACACGGTGAGGGGTTTAGTGGAAAAAACCGGAACCTTGTTTTTCATAATTTGCACTCAACGCATCATTCGAAAATGGATACTTCCCTGCCAATTGTTACAAATTCAGTTCAATTGGGATGGATGATCATTGTTTATTCACCAGCTTCTAAATATCACTCAAATATTTCATCTACCGAATTGCAATATATGGTCGCCATATGCGGAACGTTCACTTGGGAGAACCACATTTCTCTTCGTTTAGAATTGAAGTTCTGTACAATTGGTTGCTTCATGGCAGTTCCTCTGTGCAGTTAATAAAAGCTGACTGCAAATTTCAGGCTAATACTGTACAAATTCCTGGTTCTCCCAGTACTGCTAAACTGAATGAACTACCTCAGCCCTTTTGAAACAGATTTGATGAACTAGGAGAAATTCTAGCGTAAGGCTTTCAAGTAGATCACAGGATTTCAGGACCCCTGCAAAAGCCAAATTGGGTTTTCGAATATCGTACTATTAACAATGTGCCTTAGGTTTAAAGATTGTCTCTTTCCAAGATAGTAGACGAGAAAGATCAATAATAACAGAATTGAATAGCAGCACTTCGCAGATCCTCTGTGATTTTCAGAAGTGCAAAAACATCAAGATAATCTTTTAAGAAGTCTCAAAAAATTGTCTTGTCTAAGACAGTGGAAATCCCAAAATGACAACAATAAGCATTAAACCAGGAGCCACTGCCTTTCTTAAACAGCAAATCCTGTTGGCGATGAAATTTTCGAACACGGTGAGGGGTTTAGTGGAGAAAACCGGAACCTTGTTTTTCATAATTCGCACTCAACGCATCATTCGAAAATGGTTATTTCCCTGGCGATTGTTACAAGTTCAGTTCAATTGGGATGGATGATCCTTGTTTATTCACCGGCTTCCAAAAATCATTCCAAAATTTCATCTACCGAATTGCAAAATCTGGACGCCATGGGTGGAACGTTCACTTGGGAGAATTACATTTCTCTTCGTTTGGAATTGAGGTTCTGTACAAATGGTTTCTTCATGGCAGTTCTTCTGTGCAGTTAATAAAAGCTGACTGCAAATTTCAGGCTTTTACTGTACAAGTTCCTGGTTCTCCCAGTACTGCTAAACTGAATGAACTACCTCAGCCCTTTTGAAACAGATTTGATGAACTAGGAGAAACTCTAGCGTAAGGCTTTCAAGTCGATCTCAGGATTTCAGGACACCTGCAAAAGCCAAATTGGGTTTTCGAATATCTTACCATTAACAATGTGCCTTAGGTGAAAAGTTTGTCTCTTTCCAAGATAGTAGACGAGAAAGATCAATAATAACAGAACTGAATAGCAGCACTTCGCAGATCCTCTGTGATTTTCAGAAGTGCAAAAACATCAAGATAATCTTTTAAGAAGTCTCAAAAATAATGTCTTGTCTAAGACAGTGGAAATCCCAAAATGACAACAATAAGCATTAAACCAGGAGCCACTGCCTTTCTTAAACAGCAAATCCTGTTGGCGATTAAATTTTCGAACACGGTGAGGGGTTTAGTGGAGAAAACCGGAACCTTGTTTTTCAAAATTTGCACTCAACGCATCATTCGAAAATGGATATTTCCCTGGCGATTGTTACAAGTTCAGTTCAATTGGGATGGATGATCCTTGTTTATTCACCGGCTTCCAAAAATCATTCCAAAATTTCATCTACCGAATTGCAAAATCTGGACGCCATGGGCGGAACGTTCACTTGGGAGAATTACATTTCTCTTCGTTTGGAATTGAGGTTCTGTACAAATGGTTTCTTCATGGCAGTTCTTCTGTGCAGTTAATAAAAGCTGACTGCAAATTTCAGGCTTATACTGTACAAGTTCCTGGTTCTCCCAGTACTGCTAAACTGAATGAACTACCTCAGCCCTTTTGAAACAGATTTGATGAACTAGGAGAAACTCTAGCGTAAGGCTTTCAAGTCGATCTCAGGATTTCAGGACACCTGCAAAAGCCAAATTGGGTTTTCGAATATCTTACCATTAACAATGTGCCTTAGGTGAAAAGTTTGTCTCTTTCCAAGATAGTAGACGAGAAAGATCAATAATAACAGAACTGAATAGCAGCACTTCGCAGATCCTCTGTGATTTTCAGAAGTGCAAAAACATCAAGATAATCTTTTAAGAAGTCTCAAAAAAAATGTCTTGTCTAAGACAGTGGAAATCCCAAAATGACAACAATAAGCATTAAACCAGGAGCCACTGCCTTTCTTAAACAGCAAATCCTGTTGGCGATTAAATTTTCGAACACGGTGAGGGGTTTAGTGGAGAAAACCGGAACCTTGTTTTTCATAATTCGCACTCAACGCATCATTCGAAAATGGATATTTCCCTGGCGATTGTTACAAGTTCAGTTCAATTGGGATGGATGATCCTTGTTTATTCACCGGCTTCCAAAAATCATTCCAAAATTTCATCTACCGAATTGCAAAATCTGGACGCCATGGGCGGAACGTTCACTTGGGAGAATTACATTTCTCTTCGTTTGGAATTGAGGTTCTGTACAAATGGTTTCTTCATGGCAGTTCTTCTGTGCAGTTAATAAAAGCTGACTGCAAATTTCAGGCTTATACTGTACAAGTTCCTGGTTCTCCCAGTACTGCTAAACTGAATGAACTACCTCAGCCCTTTTGAAACAGATTTGATGAACTAGGAGAAACTCTAGCGTAAGGCTTTCAAGTCGATCTCAGGATTTCAGGACACCTGCAAAAGCCAAATTGGGTTTTCGAATATCTTACCATTAACAATGTGCCTTAGGTGAAAAGTTTGTCTCTTTCCAAGATAGTAGACGAGAAAGATCAATAATAACAGAACTGAATAGCAGCACTTTTCAGTTCCTCTGTGATTTTCAGAAGTGCAAAAACATCAAGATAATCTTTTAAGAAGTCTCAAAAAAATGTCTTGTCTAAGACAGCGGAAATCCCAAAATGACAACAATAAGCAGTAAACCAGGAGCCACTGCCTTTCTCAAACAGCAAATCCTGTTGGCGATTAAATTTTCGAACACGGTGAGGGGTTTAGTGGAGAAAACCGGAACCTTGTTTTTCATAATTCGCACTCAACGCATCGTTCGAAAATGGATATTTCCCTGGCGATTGTTACAAGTTCAGTTCAATTGGGATGGATGATCCTTGTTTATTCACCGGCTTCCAAAAATCATTCCAAAATTTCATCTACCGAATTGCAAAATCTGGACGCCATGGGCGGAACGTTCACTTGGGATAATCACATTTCTCTTCGTTTGGAATTGAGGTTCTGTACAAATGGTTTCTTCATGGCAGTTCTTCTGTGCAGTTAAAAAAAGCTGACTGCAAATTTAATAAAATATTCAGGCTGATAGTGTACAAATTCCTGGTTCTCCCAGTACTGCTAAACTGAATGAACTACCTCAGCCCTTTTGAAAAAGATTTGATGAACTAGGAGAAATTCTAGCGTAAAGCTTTCAAGTAGATCTCAGGATTTCAGTACCCCTACAAAAGCCAACTTGGATTTCTGAGTATCTTACCATTAACAATGTACCTCAGATGAAAAATTTGACTCCCGCGTTGATACTAGTCGAGAATAATAAATGATAAGAGAACTGAATAGCAGCACTTTGCAGATCCTCTGTGATTTTCAGAAGTGCAAAAACATCAAGATAATCTTTTAAGAAGTCTCAAAAAAATGTCTTGTCTAAGACAGTGGAAATCCCAAAATGACAACAATAATCATTAAACCAGGAGCCACTGCCCTTCTTAAACAGAAAATCCTGTTGGCAATTAAATTTTCGAACACGGTGAGGGGTTTATTGGAAAAATCCGGAACCTTGTTTTTCATAATTCGCACTCAACGCATCATTGGAAAATGGATATTTCCCTGGCGATTGTTACAAGTTCAGTTCAATTGGGATGGATGATCCTTGTTTATTCACCGGCTTCTAAAAATCATTCCAATATTTCATCTACCGAATTGCAAAATTTGGACGCCATGGGCGGGACGTTCACTTGGGAGAATCACATTTCTCTTCAATTGGAATTGAGGTTCTGTACAAATGGTTTCTTCATGGCAGTTCTTCTGTGCAGTTAAAAAAAGCTGACTGCAAATTTAATAAAATCTTCAGGCTGATACTGTACAAACTCCTGGTTCTCCCAGTACTGCTAAACTGAATGACCTACCTCAGCCCATTTGAAACAGATTTGATGAACTAGGAGAATTTCTAGCGTAAGGCTTTAAAGTAGATCTCAGGATTTCAGGACCCCTGCAAAAGCCAAATTGGGTTTTCGAATATCTTACTATTAACAATGTGCCTTAGGTGAAAAGTTTGTCTCTTTCCAAGATAGTAGACGAGAAAGATCAATAATAACAGAACTGAATAGCAGCACTTCGCAGATCCTCTTTGATTTTCAGAAGTGCAAAAACATCAAGATAATCTTTTAAGAAGTCTAAAAAATATTGTCTCGTCTAAGACAGTGGAAATCCCAAAATGACAACAATAAGCGTTAAACCAGGAGCCACTGCCTCTCTTAAACAGCGAATCCTGTTGGCGATTAAGTTTTCGAACACGGTGAGGGGTTTAGTGGATAAAGCTGAAACTTTGTATTTCATAATTTGCACTCAACACATCATTCCAAAATGGATACTTCCCTGGCGATTGTTACAAGTTCAGTTCAATTGGGATGGATGATCCTTGTTTTTTCACCGGCTTCTAAAAATCAATCCAATTTTTCATCTACCGAATTGCAAAATATGGACGCCATGGGCGGAACGTTCACTTGGGAGAATTACATTTCTCTTCGTTTGGAATTGAGGTTCTGTACAAATGGTTTCTTCATGGCAGTTCTTCTGTGCAGTTAATAAAAGCTGACTGCAAATTTCAGGCTTATACTGTACAAGTTCCTGGTTCTCCCAGTACTGCTAAACTGAATGAACTACCTCAGCCCTTTTGAAACAGATTTGATGAACTAGGAGAAACTCTAGCGTAAGGCTTTCAAGTAGATCACAGGATTTCAGGACCCCTGCAAAAGCCAAATTGGGTTTTCGAATATCGTACTATTAACAATGTGCCTTGGGTTTAAAGTTTGTCTCTTTCCAAGATAGTAGACGAGAAAGATCAATAATAACAGAACTGAATAGCAGCACTTCGCAGATCCTCTGTGATTTTCAGATGTGCAAAAACATCAAGATAATTTTTTAAGAAGTCTCAAAAAAATTGTCTCGTCTAAGACAGTGGAAAACTCAAAACGACAACAATAAGCGTTAAACCAGGAGCCACTGCCTTTCTTAAACAGCGAATCTTGTTGGCGATTAAGTTTTCGAACACGGTGAGGGGTTTAGTGGATAAAGCTGAAACCTTGAATTTCATAATTTGCTTTCAACACATCATTCCAAAATGGATACTTCCCTGGCGATTGTTACAAGTTCAGTTCAATTGGGATGGATGATCCTTGTTTTTTCACCGGCTTCTAAAAATCAATCCAATTTTTCATCTACCGAATTGCAAAATATGGACGCCATGGGCGGAACGTTCACTTGGGTGAATTACATTTCTCTTCGTTTGGAATTGAGGTTCTGTACAAATTGTTTCTTCATGGCAGTTCTTCTGTGCAGTTAATAAAAGCTGACTGCAAATTTCAGGCTAATACTGTACAAATTCCTGGTTCTCCCAGTACTGCTAAACTGAATGAACTACCTCAGCCCTTTTGAAACAGATTTGATGAACTAGGAGAAACTCTAGCGTAAGGCTTTCAAGTCGATCTCAGGATTTCAGGACCCCTGCAAAAACCAAATTGGGTTTTCGAATATCTTACCATTAACAATGTGCCTTAGGTGAAAAGTTTGTCTCTTTCCAAGATAGTAGACGAGAAAAATAAATAATAACAGAACTGAATAGCAGCACTTCGCAGATCCTCTGTGATTTTCAGAAGTGCAAAAACATCAAGATAACTTTTTAAGAAGTCTCAAAAAAATTGTCTCGTTTAAGACAGTGGAAAGCTCAAAACGACAACAATAAGCGTTAAACCAGGAGCCACTGCCTTTCTTAAACAGCGAATCCTGTTGGCGATTAAATTTTCGAACACGGTGAGGGGTTTAGTGGAAAAAGCTGAAACCTTGTATTTCATAAATGGCACTCAACGCATCATTCGAAAAGGATACTCTTCTGGCGATTGTTACAAGTTCAGTTCAATTGGGATGGATGATCCTTGTTTATTCACCGGCTTCTAAAAATCAATCCAATATTTCATCTACCGAATTGCAAAATATGGACGCCATGGGCGGAACGTTCACTTGGGAGAACCACATTTCTCTTCGTTTAGAATTGAAGTTCTGTACAAATGGTTGCTTCATGGTAGTTCTTCTGTGCAGTTAAAAAAGCTGACTGCAAATTTATTAAAATCTTCAGGCTAATACTGTACAAATTCCTGGTTCTCCAAGTACTGCTAAACTGAATGAACTACCTCAGCCCTTTTGAAATAGATTTGATGAACTAGGAGAAATTCTAGCGTAAAGCTTTCAAGTCGATCTCAGGATTTCAGGACCCCTGCAAAAGCCAGATTGGGTTTTCGAATATCTTACCATTAACAATGCGCCGTAGGTGAAAAGTTTGTCTCTTTCCAAGATAGTAGACGAGAAAAATAAATAATAACAGAACTGAATAGCAGAACTTCGCAGATCCTCTGTGATTTTCAGAAGTGCAAAAACATCAAGATAATCTTTTAAGAAGTCTCAAGAAAAATCTCTCGTCTAAGACAGTGGAAATTCTGAAACAACAACATTAAGCTTAAAACCAGGAGCCACTGCCTTTTTTAAACAGCGAATCTTGTTGGCGATTAAACTTTCGAAGACGGTGAGGGGTTTAGTGGAAAAAACCGCAACCTTGTTTTTCATAATTCGCACTCAACGTATCATTCGAAAAAGGATACTTCCCTGGCGACTGTTACAAAATTAGTTTGGTTGGGATGAATGATCCTTGTTTATTCACCGGCTTCTAAAAATCATCCCGATATTTCATCTATCGATTTGCAATTTGTTGACGCCCTGGGCGGAACGTTCCCTTGGTTGAATCACATTTCTCTTCGTTTGGAATTGAGGTTATGTACAAATGGTTTCTTCATGGCAGTCCTTCTGTGCAGTTAAAAAAGCTGACTGCAAATTTATTAAAATCTTCGGGCTGATACTGTACAAATTCCTGTTTCTCCCAGTACTGCTAAACTGAATGAACTACCTCAGCCCCTTTGAAACAGATTTGATGAACTAGGAGAAATTCTAGCGTAAGGTTTTCAAGTGGATCTCGGGATTTCAGTACCCCTACAAAAGCCAACTTGGGTTTTTGAACATCTTTCAATTAACAATGTACTTCAGATGAAAAATTTGACTCTCGCCATGATACTAGTCGAGAAAAATAAATAATAAGAGAACTGAATAGCCGCACTTCGCAGATCCTCTGTGATGTTCAGAAGTGCAAAAACATCAAGATAATCTTCTAAGAAGTCTCAAAAAAATGCCTTGTCTAAGACAGTGGAATCCCAAAATGACAACAATAAGCATTAAACCAGGAGCCACTGCCTTTTTTAAACAGCGAATCCTGTTGGCGATTAAATTTTCGAACACGGAGAGGGGTTTAGTGGAAAAAACCGCAACCTTGTTTTTCATAATTTGCACTTAACGCATCATTCGAAAATGGATACTTCACTGGCGATTGTTACAAGTTCAGTTCAATTGGGATGGATGATCCTTGTTTATTCACAGGCTTCTAAAAATCATTCCAATATTTCATCTACCGATTTGCAAAATATGGATGCCATGGGCGGAACGTTCACTTGGGAGAATCACATTTCTCTTCGTTTGGAATTGAGACTCTGTACAAATGGTTTCTTCATGGCAGTTATTCTGTGCAGTTAAAAAAGCTGACTGCAAATTTAATAAAATCTTCAGGCTAATACTGTACAAATTCCTGGTTCTCCCACTACTGCTAAACTGAATGAAATACCTCAGCCCTTTTGAAACAGATTTGATGAACTAAGAGGAATTCTAGCGTAAGGCTTTCAAGTCGATCTCAGGATTTCAGGACCACTGCAAAAGCCAAATAGGGGTTTCGACTATCTTACCATTAGCAATGTGCCTTTGGTGAAACGTTTGTCTCCTTCCAAGATAGTAGAGGAGAAAGATAAATAATAACAGAACTGAATAGCAGCACTTCGCAGATCCTCTGTGATTTTCAGAAGTGCAAAAACATCAAGATAATCTTTTAAAAAGGCTCAAAAAAATGTCTTGTCTAAGACAGTGGGAATCCCAAAATGACAAAAATAAGCATTAAACCAGGAGCCACTGCCTTTCTTAAACAGCGAATCCTGTTGGCGATTAAATTTTCGAACACAGTGAGGGGTCTAGTGGAAAAATCCGCAAACTTGTTTTTCATAATTTGCACTCAACACATCATTCGAAATTGGATACTTCCCTGACGATTGTTACAAGTGCAGTTCAATTGGGTTGGATGATCCTTGTTTTTTGACCGGCTTCTAAAAATCAATCAAATATTTCATCTACCGAATTGCAAAATATGAACGCCATGGGCGGAACGTTCACTTGGGAGAATCACATTTCTCTTCGTTTGGTATTGAAGTACTGTACAAATGGTTTCTTCATGGCAGTTTTTCTGTGCAGTTAATAAAA
The DNA here is from genome assembly GCF_964194025.1 of Convolutriloba macropyga. Taxonomy (NCBI): domain Eukaryota; kingdom Metazoa; phylum Xenacoelomorpha; order Acoela; family Convolutidae; genus Convolutriloba; species Convolutriloba macropyga. The sequence continues at coordinate 48,272,336 of NC_134468.1, read as the reverse complement.
GCTGACTGCAAATTTATTAAAATCTTTAGGCTGATAGTGTTCAAATTCCTGGTTCTCCCAGTACTGCTAAACTGAATGAACTACCTCAGCCCTTTTGAAATAGATTTGATGAACTAGGAGAAACTCTAGCGTAAGGCTTTCAAGTCGATCTCAGGATTTCAGGACCACTGCAACATCCAAATTGGGTTTTCGAACATCTTACCATTAACAATGTGCCTTAGGTGAAAAAATTGTCTCTTTCCAACATAGTAGACGAGAAAAATAAATAATAACAGAACTGAATAGCAGCACTTCGCAGATCCTCTGTGATTTTCAGAAGTGCAAAGACGTCAAGATAATCTTTTAAGAAGTCTCAGGAAAAACCTCTCGTCTCATACAGTGGAAATTCCGAAACAACAACAATAAGATTAAAACCAGGAGCCACTGCCTTTTTTAAACAGCGAATCTTGTTGGCGATTAAACTTTCGAACACGGTGAGGGGTCTAGTGGAAAAAACCGCAACCTTGTTTTTCATAATTCGCACTCAACACATCATTCAAAAATGGATACTTCCTTGACGATTGTTACAAGTTCAGCTCAATTGGGTTGGATGATCCTTGTTTATTCACCGGCTTCTAAAAATCATTCCAATATATCATCTACAGAAATGCAAAAAATGGACGCCACGGGCGGAACGTTCACTTGGGAAAATCACATTTCTCTTCGTTTGGAATTGAAGTTCTGTACAAATGATTTCTTCATAGCCGTTCTTCTGTGCAGTTAAAAAAAGCTGACTGCAAATTTATTAAAATCTTCAGGCTGATACTGTACAAATTCCTGGTTCTCCCAGTACTGCTAAACTGAATGAACTACCTCAGCCCTTTTGAAATAGATTTGATGAACTAGGAGAAACTCTAGCGTAAGGCTTTCAAGTCGATCTCAGGATTTCAGGACCCCTGCAACATCCAAATTGGGTTTTCGAACATCTTACCATTAACAATGTGCCTTAGGTGAAAAAATTGTCTCTTTCCAACATAGTAGACGAGAAAAATAAATAATAACAGAACTGAATAGCAGCACTTCGCAGATCCTCTGTGATTTTCAGAAGTGCAAAGACGTCAAGATAATCTTTTAAGAAGTCTCAGGAAAAACCTCTCGTCTCATACAGTGGAAATTCCGAAACAACAACATTAAGATTAAAACCAGGAGCCACTGCCTTTTTTAAACAGCGAATCTTGTTGGCGATTAAACTTTCGAACACGGTGAGGGGTCTAGTGGAAAAAACCGCAACCTTGTTTTTCATAATTCGCACTCAACACATCATTCAAAAATGGATACTTCCTTGACGATTGTTACAAGTTCAGCTCAATTGGGTTGGATGATCCTTGTTTATTCACCGGCTTCTAAAAATCATTCCAATATATCATCTACAGAAATGCAAAAAATGGACGCCACGGGCGGAACGTTCACTTGGGAAAATCACATTTCTCTTCGTTTGGAATTGAAGTTCTGTACAAATGATTTCTTCATAGCCGTTCTTCTGTGCAGTTAAAAAAAGCTGACTGCAAATTTATTAAAATCTTCAGGCTGATACTGTACAAATTCCTGGTTCTCCCAGTACTGCTAAACTGAATGAACTACCTCAGCCCCTTTTGAAACATATTTGATGAACTAGGAAAAATTCTAGCGTAAGGCTTTCAAGTTGATCTGGGGATTTCAGTACCCCTACAAAAACCAACTTGGGTTTTTGAATATCTTACCATTACCAATGTACCTCAGATGAAAAATTTGGCTCTCGCCATGATAGTAGTCGAGAATAATAAATAATAAGAGATCTGAATAGCAGCACTTGGCAGCTCCTCTGTGATTTTCAGAAGTGCAAAAACATCAAGATAATCTTTTAAGAAGTCTCAAGAAAAATCTCTTGTCTAAGACAGTGCAAATGCCGAAACAACAACATTAAGCTTAAAACCAGGGGCCACTGCATTTTTTAAACAGCGAAACTTGTTGGCGATTAAACTTTCGAACACGGTGAGGGGTCTAGTGGAAAAAACCGCAACCTTGTTTTTCATAATTCGCACTCAACACATCATCCGAAAATGGATACTTCCTTGACGATTGTTACAAGTTCAGTTCAATTGGGTTGGATGATCCTTGTTTATTCACCGGCTTCTAAAAGTCATTCCAATATATCATCTACCGAATTGCAAAATATGGACGCCATGGGCAGAATGTTCACTTGGGAGAATCACACTTTTTTCGTTTGGAATTGAAGTTCTGTACAAATGGTCTCTTCATGACAGTTCTTCTGTGCAGTTAAAAAAAGCTGACTGCAAATTTATTAAAATCTTCAGGCTGATACTGTACAAATTCCTGGTTCTCCCTGTACTGCTAAACTGAATGAACTACCTCAGCCCTTTTGAAACAGATTTGATGAACTAGGAGAAATTCTAGCGTAAAGTTTTCAAGTGGATCTCGGGAATTCAGTACCCCTACAAAAGCCAACTTGGGTTTTTGAATATCTTACCATTAACAATGTACCTCAAATGAAAAATTTGGCTCTCGCCATGATACTAGTCGAGAAAAAAAATAATAAAAGATCTGAATAGCAGCACTTGGCAGCTCCTCTGTGATTTTCAGAAGTGCAAAATTATCACGATAATCTTTTGGGAGGTCTCAAAAGATAATGTTTTGTCTAGGACAGTGGAAATCCCAAAATGACAACAATAAGCATTCAAACAAGAGCCACTGCTTCTCTTAAACAGCCAATCTTGTTGGCGACCAAATATTCAAACACGGTGAGGGGCTTAGTGGAAAAAAACCGCAAAATTGTTGGTCAAAATTCTTTCTCAGCACATCATTGTAAAAAAGACACTTCAATTGCGATTGTCACAAATTCAGTTTAATTGGGATGGATGATCCTTGTTTATTCATCAGCTACTAGAAATCATCCCAATATTTTATCTACCGAATTTCAAATTATGGACGCTATGGGCAGAACGTTCACTTGCGTGAATCACATTTCGCTTCGTTTGGAGTGGAAGTTTTGTACAAATGGTTTCTTCATGGCAATTCTTCTGTACAGTTTATAAAGTGGGCTGCAAATGTATTAGATTCGTCAAGCTGATACCGTACAAATCCCTGCTCCGCCCAGTAGTGCTATTCGGAATGAGCTACTTCAGCCCTTTTGAAACAGATTTGATGAACTAGGGAAAATTCTAAGGTAAGAATTTCAAGTGGATCTCAAAATTACAGGACCCCTACATTAGCCATCTTGCGTTTTCCAATATCTTACCACTAACAATGGACCTTAGATGAAAAGTTTGACTCTCTCCGAGATAATAGACGAGAAAAATAAATAACAACAGAACTGAATAGCAGCACTTCGCAGATCCTCTGTGATTTTCAGAAGTGCAAAAACATCAAGATAATCTTTTAAGAAGTCTCAAGAAAAATCTCCTGTCTAAGACAGTGCAAATTCCGAAACAACAACATTAAGCTTAAAACCAGGAGCCACTGCCTTTTTTAAACAGCGAATCTTGTTGGCGATTAAACTTTCGAACACGGTGAGAGGTCTAGTGGAAAAAACCGCAACCTTGTTTTTCATAACTCGCACTCAACACATCATTCGAAGATGGATACTTCCCTGACGATTGTTTTAAGTTCAGTTCAATTGGGTTGGATGATCCTTGTTTATTCAACGGCTTCTAAAAATCATTCCAATATATCATCTACCGAATTGCAAAATATGGACGCCATGGCCGGAGCGGTCACTTGGGAGAATCACATTTCCCTTCGTTTGGAATTGAAGTTCTGTACAAAAATGATTTCTTCATGGCAGTTCTTCTGTGCAGTTAAAAAAAGCTGACTGCAAATTTATTAAAATCTTCAGGCTGATAGTGTACAAATTCCTGGTTCTCCCAGTACTGCTAAACTGAATGAACTATCTCAGCCCTTTTGAAACAGATTTGATGAACTAGGAGAAATTCTAGCGTAAGGCTTTCAAATGGATCTCGGGATTTCAGTACCCCTACAAAAGTCAACTTGGGTTTTTGAATATCTTACCATTAACAATGTACCTCAGATGAAAAAATTGACTCTCTCCATGATACTAGTCGAGAATAATAAATAATAAGAGATCTGAATAGCAGCACTTGGCAGCTCCTCTGTGATTTTCAGAAGTGCAAAATTATCACGATAATCTTTTAGGAGGTCTCAAAAGATAATGTTTTGTCTAAGACAGTGGAAACTCCAAAACAACATTAAGCATTGAAACAGGAGCCACTGCTCCTCTTAAACAGCCAATCTTGTTGGCGGGCCAATTTTCAAACACGGTGAGGGGCTTAGTGGAAAAAAACCGAAAAATTGTTTGTCAAACTTCGTTCTCAACACATCATTTGAAAAAGGATACTTCCATTGCATTTGTCACAAATTCAGTTTAATGGGGATGGATGATCCCTGTTTATTCATCAGCTTCTAAAAATCATCCCAATATTTCATCTACCGAATTTCAAATTATGGACGCTATGGGCAGAACGTTCACTTGTGTGAATCACATTTCGCTTCGTTTGGAATTGAAGTTCTGTACAATTGGTCTCTTCATGGCAGTTCTTCTGTGCAGTTAAAAAAGCTGACTGCAAATTTATTAAGTTCGTCAAGCTGATACTGTACAAATCCCTGCTTCACCCATTAGTGCTATACGGAATGAACTACTTCAGCCCTTTTGAAACAGATTTGATGAACAAGGGGAAATTCTAGCGTAAGACTTTCAAGTGGATCTCAATAATACAGGACCCCTACTTTAGCCATCTTGCGTTTTCCAATATCATACCATTAACAATGGACCTTGGATGAAAAGTTTGACTCTCTCCAAGATAGTAGTCGAGGGTAATAAATAATAACAGGACTGAATAGGAGCTCTCAGCAGCTCCAGAAGTGAAGCTCCAGAAGTGTGATTTTCAGAAGCGCAAAATTATCACGATAAATTTTAAGAGGCCTCAAAAGATAATGTCTCGTCTAAGATAGTGGAAATTTCAAAACAACAACAATAAGCATTAAGTCGGGAGCCACTGTCTTTCTTAAATAGCGAATTTTGTTGACGATCCACTTTCAAACACTGTGAGGGGTTTGGTGAAAAAAACCGAAATTTTGTTTTTCATAATTCGCACTCAACACATCATTCCAAAATGGATACTTCCCTGGCGATTGTTACAAGTTCAGTTCAATTGGGATGGATGATCCTTGTTTTTTCACCGGCTTCTAAAAATCAATCCAATTTTTCATCTACCGAATTGCAAAATATGGACGCCATGGGCGGAACGTTCACTTGGGAGAATTACATTTCTCTTCGTTTGGAATTGAGGTTCTGTACAAATGGTTTCTTCATGGCAGTTCTTCTGTGCAGTTAATAAAAGCTGACTGCAAATTTCAGGCTTATACTGTACAAGTTCCTGGTTCTCCCAGTACTGCTAAACTGAATGAACTACCTCAGCCCTTTTGAAACAGATTTGATGAACTAGGAGAAACTCTAGCGTAAGGCTTTCAAGTAGATCACAGGATTTCAGGACCCCTGCAAAAGCCAAATTGGGTTTTCGAATATCGTACTATTAACAATGTGCCTTAGGTTTAAAGTTTGTCTCTTTCCAAGATAGTAGACGAGAAAGATCAATAATAACAGAACTGAATAGCAGCACTTCGCAGATCCTCTGTGATTTTCAGATTTGCAAAAACATCAAGATAATTTTTTAAGAAGTCTCAAAAAAATTGTCTCGTCTAAGACAGTGGAAAACTCAAAACGACAACAATAAGCGTTAAACCAGGAGCCACTGCCTTTCTTAAACAGCGAATCTTGTTGGCGATTAAGTTTTCGAACACGGTGAGGGGTTTAGTGGATAAAGCTGAAACCTTGAATTTCATAATTTGCTTTCAACACATCATTCCAAAATGGATACTTCCCTGGCGATTGTTACAAGTTCAGTTCAATTGGGATGGAGCAAAAATATCAAGATAATCTTGTACGAAGTCTCAAAAAATAACGTTTCGTCTAATACAGTGGAAATTCCAAAACAGCAACAATATGCATTGAACCAGGAATCACTGCCTTTCATAAACAGCGAATCTTGTTGGCGATCAAATTTTCAAAGACGGTGAGAGGCTTAATTGAATAAACCGCAACCTTGTTTTTCTTTATTTGAACTAAGCACATCATTCGAAAAAGGATACTTCCCTTGCAATTGTTACGAATTCAGTTTAATTGGGATGAATGATCCTCGTTTATACACCGGCTTTTAAAAATCATCCTAAAATTTTATCTACCGATTTTGAAATTTATCTACCGATACTTCCCTGACGATTGTTACAAGTGCAGTTCAATTGGGTTGGATGATCCTTGTTTATTGACCGGCTTCTAAAAATCAATCCAATATTTCATCTACCGAATTGCAAAATATGGACGCCATGGGCGGAACGTTCACTTGGGAGAATCACATTTCGCTTCATTTAGAATTGAAGTTCTTTGCAAATGGTTTTTTTCATAGCAGTTCTTCTGTACAGTTAAAAAAGTGGACTGCAAATTTATTAAATTCGCACAGCTTATTTTGTACAAATCACTGGTTTTCTCAGTACTGCTATACTGAATGAACTACCTCCGCCCTTTTACTAAAGAGATAACGTCTCTTCTATAACAGTAGAAATTCCAAAACAACAACAACAGCATTGAACGAGGAGAGGCTGCTTTTCTTAAACATCGAAGCTTATCGGCAATCTAATTTTCAAACAAGGTGAGTGGCTTAACCGAAAAAACCGCAACCTTGTTTTTTTAGAAATTGCAGTCAACACATCATTCGAAAACGATACTTCTCTTGCGATCGTTACAACTCCTGTTTAATTGGGATTGATGATCCTTGTTCGTCCACCGTCTTCTAAATCCATCGCAATGATTTCATCTACCAATATGCAATCTATGGAAGCCATGGGCGGAAAGTTTCAATTGGGTGAATCACATTTTGCTTCGTTTGGAGTGGAAGCTTTGTACAGTTGGTTTCTTCATGGCAGTTCTTGTGTACAGGTAAACAAGTGGACTGCAATTTATTAAATTCGTCAAGTTGATACTGTACAAAACCTTGGTTTTCCCAGTACTGCTATACTAAGTGAACTAACTCAGCCCTATTGAAACAGATTTGATGAACTAGGAGAATTTCTAGCGTAAAGCTTTCAGTTGGATCTCAGGATACCAGAACTCCTACAAAAGACATTTTGGGCTTTCGAATATCTTACCAGTAAAAGTGTACCTTAAATGAAAGGTTTGACTTACTCCAAGATATTAGTCGAGAGTTCTAAACTGTTTCTAGAACAAATTGATAGACCGCACGTGACCCAGAGACCGAACTCATTGATCTGCTGAAAATCAGACTCAAGGAAACTGCGGGAAAAATTGTCTGCAAAAATTGCCGAATAACATGGGGAGCTGGTAAAAGCCGCGAAAAATGAGAATTGCTGCTGATATCGACGTATGTCAACGGAAAAATTGAAGAACTGAATCGCAGCACTTGGCAGCTCCTCTTTGATTTCCAGAAGTGCAAAAATACCTGGATAATCTACTATAAAATCTCAAAAGATAATTTCTCGTCTAAGGCAGTGGGAATTCCAAAACAACAACAATAGGCATTAAACCAGGAGCCACAGTTTTTCTTAAACAGAGAATATTGTTGGCGATCCAATTTTCAAACACGGTGAGGGGCTTAGTGGTAAAAACCGCAACCTTGTTTTTCATAATTCGCACTCAACGCATCATTCGAAAAAAGATACGTCCCTTGCAATTGTTACAAATTTAGTTTAATTGGGATGGATGATCCTTGTTTATTCACCGGCTGATAAAAGTCATCCCAATATTTCATCTACCAATTTGCAAATTATGGACGCCATGGGCGGAACGTTCACTTGGTGAATCACATTTCGCTTCGATAAAGTTCTCTACAAACGGTTTCTTCATGACGGTTCTTCTGTGCAGTTAAAAAAGTGGAATGCAAGTTTATTAAAGTCTTCAATCTGATAAAGTGCAAATCCCTAATTCTCCCAGTACTACCATACCGAATAAACTACCTCAGCCCTTTTGAAACAGATTTGACGAGCTGGGAGAAATTCTAGTGTAAGGCTTTCAATTGGATCTCAGGATTTTGGGAACCCTGCAAAAGCCAACTTGGTTTTCGAATATCTTACCATAAACAATAATACCTAAATGAAAAGTTTGAATCTCTCCAAGATAGTAGTCGAGAGTAATGAACGGTTTCTAGAGAACAATGATAGACCACGCAAGATCCTACGACCGAATTCGTAGACCTGCAAAAACCAGACACAATGGAACTACGGGACAAATTGTCTGCAAAATATGCCGAATAACATAGGGAATTGGTAAAGGCACCAAAAAACGAATATTGCAGCTGATGTGGGAGTACGTCAACAAAAAAAATGAAGAACTGAATAGCAGTACTTGGCAGCTCCTCTGTGATTTTCAGAAGTGCAAAAATAACAAAAAAAAATTGTGTAAGAAGTCTCAAAAGATAACGTTTCGTCTAATACAGTGGAAATTCCGAAACAACAACAATAAGCATTAAAACATGTGCCACTGTGTTTTTCAGGCAGCGAATTTTGTTGGCGATCCAATTTTCAAAATCGGTGAAGGGCTTAGTGGAAAAAACCGCAACCTTGTTTCTCATCAGTCGCACTGAACTTATCATTCGAAAAAAGATAATTCCCTTGCGATTGTTACAAATTCAGTTTAATTGGGATGGATGATCCTTGTTTATTCCCAATATTTCATCTACCGATTTTCAAATTATGGACGTCAGGACGTCATGGGCGGAACGTTGACTTGGGTGAATCACATTTCGCTTCGTTTGGAAATGAAGTACTCTACAAGTGGTTTCTTCATGGCAGTTCTCCTGTGCAGTTAAAAAAATGGAATGCAAGTTTATTAAAGTCTTCAATCTGATAAAGTGCAAATCCCTAATTCTCCCAGTACTACCATACCGAATAAACTACCTCAGCCCTTTTGAAACAGATTTGACGAGCTGGGAGAAATTCTAGTGTAAGTCTTTCAATTGGATCTCAGGATTTTGGGAACCCTGCAAAAGCCAACTTGGTTTTCCAATATCTTACCATAAACAATAATACCTAAATGAAAAGTTTGAATCTCTCCAAGATAGTAGTCGAGAGTAATGAACGGTTTCTAGAGAACAATGATAGACCACGCAAGATCCTACGACCGAATTCGTAGACCTGCAAAAACCAGACACAATGGAACTACGGGACGAATTGTCTGAAAAATATGCCGAATAACATAGGGAATTGGTAAAGGCACCAAAAAACGAATATTGCAGCTGATGTGGGAGTACGTCAACAAAAAAAATGAAGAACTGAATAGCAGTACTTGGCAGCTCCTCTGTGATTTTCAGAAGTGCAAAAATAACAAAAAAAAATTGTGTAAGAAGTCTCAAAAGATAACGTTTTGTCTAATACAGTGGAAATTCCGAAACAACAACAATAAGCATTAAAACATGTGCCACTGTGTTTTTCAGGCAGCGAATTTTGTTGGCGATCCAATTTTCAAAATCGGTGAAGGGCTTAGTAGAAAAAACCGCAACCTTGTTTCTCATCAGTCGCACTGAACTTATCATTCGAAAAAAGATAATTCCCTTGCGATTGTTACAAATTCAGTTTAATTGGGATGAATGATCCTTGTTTATTCACCGGCTGATAAAAATCATCCCAATATTTCATCTACCGATTTTCAAATTATGGACGTCAGGACGTCATGGGCGGAACGTTGACTTGGGTGAATCACATTTCGCTTCGTTTGGAAATGAAGTACTCTACAAGTGGTTTCTTCATGGCAGTTCTCCTGTGCAGTGAAAAAAAGTGGACTGCAAGTTTATTAAAGTCTTCAAGCTGATACTGTGCAAATTCCTGGTTCTCCCAGTACTACTATACCAAATAAACTACCTCAGCCCTTTTGAAACAGATTTGACGAGCTAGGAGAAATTCTAGCGTAAGGCTTTTAAGTGGATCTCAGGATTTCGGGAACCCTACAAAAGCCAACTTGGGTTTTCGAATATCTTACCGTTAACAATAATACTTAAATGAAAAGTTTGATTCTCTCCAAAATAATAGTCGAGAGTAATAAACGGTTTCTGGAGAACAATGATAGACCGCGCAAGACCCTAAGACCAAACTCATAGACCTGCAAAACCAGACGCAATGGAAGTACGGGACAAATTGTCTGCAAAGTTTGCCGAATAACATAGAGAATTGGTAAAGGCACCAAATAACGAATATAATGCAGCTGATGTGGGAGTATGTCAAAAAAAATTGAAGAACTGAATAGCAGCAATTAGAAGCTCCTCTGTTATTTTCAGGAATACAAAATGTCAGGATAATCTTTTAAGAAGTCTAAAGAGATAACGTCTCCCCTAAGACAGTAGAATTTGCAAAACAACAACTACAGCATTAAACCAGGAGCAGCAGCCTTTCTTAAACAGCAAATCGTGTCGGCAATCCAATTTTCACACGCGAAGCGGGGCTTAGCCGACAAGACCGCTACCTTGGTTTTTTTTTAAATCGCACTCAACACATTTTTCGAAAAAGGATACTTCCTTTGCGATTGTTATAAATCAAGTTCAATTGGGATTGATGATCTTTTTTTGTTCACCGGCTGTTAAACATCATTGCAATGATTTGAACTAATGATTTGCCAATTATGGATGCCATGGGCGGAAGTTTCACTTGGGTGAATCACATTTCGCTTCGATTGGAGCGGAAATTTTGTGCAGTTGGTTTCTTCATGGCAGTTCTTCTGTACAGTTAAAAAAGTTGACTGCAGATTTATTAAATTCGTCAAGCTGATACTGTACAAATCCCTGGTTCTCCCGGTACTGCTATAATGAATGAACTACTTCAGCCCTTTTGATACAGATTTGATGAAATAGGAGAATTTCTAGCGTTAGGTTTTCAAGTGCATCTCAGGATTTCAGGAGCCCTACAAAAACCCTCTTGGGTTTTTGAATATCTTACCATTAACAATGTTCCTTAAATGAAAAGTTTGACTCTCTCCAAGATAGTGGTTGAGAATAAACAGTTTCTAGAAGAAAATGATAGACGGCACGAAACCCTAAGAACAAGTTCATCTAACTGAAAAAAGCCAGACTCAAGGAAACTGCTGGAGAAATGGTCTGCAAAAATTGCCGAATAACAGAGGAACTTGGTGAAAGCCCCAAAAAATGAACATTGCAGCTGATGTGGAAGTATGTCATCAAAAAATTTGAAGAATTGAATAGCAGTACACGGCAGCTCCTCTGTGATTTTCAGAAGTGCTAAAATATCAAGATAATATTGTAAGAAGTCTCAAATGATAACGTCTCCCCTAAGACAGTAGAAATTGCAAAACAACAACTACAGCGTTAAACCAGGAGCAGCAGCCTTTCTTAAACAGCAAATTGTGTCGGCAATCCAATTTTCACACACGAAGCGGGGCTTAGCCGACAAGACCGCTACCTCGGTTTTTTTTAAATCGCACTCAACACATTATTCGAAAAAGGATACTTCCTTTGCGATTGTTATAAATCAAGTTCAATTGGGATTGATGATCTTTTTTTGTTCACCGGCTGTTAAACATCATTGCAATGATTTGAACTAATGATTTGCCAATTATGGATGCCATGGGCGGAAGTTTCACTTGGGTGAATCACATTTCGCTTCGATTGGAGCGGAAATTTTGTGCAGTTGGTTTCTTCATGGCAGTTCTTCTGTACAGTTAAAAAAGTTGACTGCAGATTTATTAAATTCGTCAAGCTGATACTGCTATAATGAATGAACTACTTCAGCCCTTTTGATACAGATTTGATGAAATAGGAGAATTTCTACTGTTAGGTTTTCAAGTGCATCTCAGGATTTCAGGAGCCCTACAAAAACAATCTTGGGTTTTCGAATATCTTACCATTAACAATGTTCCTTAAATGAAAAGTTTGACTCTCTCCAAGATAGTGGTTGAGAATAAACAGTTTCTAGAAGAAAATGATAGACGGAACGAAACCCTAAGAACAAGTTCATCTAACTGAAAAAAGCCAGACTCAAGAAAACTGCTGAAAAAATGGTCTGCAAAAATTGCCGAATAACAGAGGAACTTGGTAAAAGCCCCAAAAAATGAATATTGCAGCTGATGTGGAAGTATGTCATCAAAAAATTTGAAGAATTGAATTGCAGTACACGGCAGCTCCTCTGTGATTTTCAGAAGTGCCAATATATCAAGATAATATTGTAAGAAGTCTCAAAAGATAACGTTTCGTCTAAGACAGTGGAAATTCCGAAACAACAACATTAAGCATTAAACCAGGAGCCACTGCCCTTTTTAAACAGCGCATTGTGTTCGCGATCCAATATTCAAACATGGTGAGGTGCTTAGTAGAAAAAACAGCACCCGTGTTTTTCATAATTCGCACTAAACACATTATTCGAATAATAGATAATTCCCTTGCAATTGTTGCAAACCAAGTTTAATTGGGGTGATGATCCTTGTTTGTCCACCGGCTTCTAAATATCATTGCAATAATTGCAGCTACTGATTTGCAAACTATGGATGCCATGGGCGGAGATTTCACTTGGGTGAATCACTTTTTGTTTCGTTTGGAGTGGAAGCTTTCTACAGTTGGGTTCTTCATGGCAGTTCTTCTGCACAGTTAAAAAAGTTGACTGCAAATTTATTAAAATCGTCAAGTTGATACTGTACAAATCCCTGGTTCTCCCGGTACTGCTATGTTGAATGAACTACTTTATCCCTTTTGATAAAGATTTGATGAAATAGGAGAATTTCTAGCGTAAAGCTTTCAAGTGCATCTCAGGATTTCATGAGCCCTACAAAAACCATCTTGGGTTTTCGATTATCTTACCATTAACAATGTTCCTAAAATGAAAAATTTGACTCTCTCCAAGATAGTGGTCGAGAATAAACAGTTTCTAGAAGAAAATGATAGACGGCACGAGACCCTAAGACCAAGCTCATCTACCTGAAAAAAAACCAGACTCAAGGAAACTGCTGGACAAATGGTCTGCAAAAAAATTGCCGAATAACAGAGGAACTTGGTAAAAGCCCCAAAAAATGAATATTGCAGCTGATGTGGAAGTATGTCATCAAGAAATTTGACGAATTGAATAACAGTACACGGCAGCTCCTCTGTGATTTTCAGAAGTGCCAAAATATCAAGATAATATTGTAAGAAGTCTCAAAAGATAACGTTTCGTATAAGACAGTGGAAATTCCGAAACAACAACATTAAGCATTGAACCAGGAGCCACTGCCTTTTTTAAACAGCGAATCCTGTTCGCGAACCAATTTTCAAACACGGTGAGGTGCTTAGTAGAAAATACCGCAACCGTGTTTTTCATAATTCGCACTAAACACATCATTCGAATAAAAGATAATTCCCTTGCAATTGTTGCAAATCAAGTTTAATTGGGGTTGACGATCCTTGTTTGACCACCGGCTTCTAAGAATCATCGCAATGATTTCATCTACCGATTTGCTAACTATGGTGATTTTCAGAAGTGCTAAAATATCAAGGTAATATTGTAAGAAGTCTCAAATGATAACGTCTCCCCTAAGACAGTAGAAATTGCAAAACAACAACTACAGCATTAAACCAGGAGCAGCAGCCTTTCTTAAACAGCAAATCGTGTCGGCAATCCAATTTTCACACACGAAGCGGGGCTTAGCCGACAAGACCACTACCTTGGTTTTTTTTTAAATCGCACTCAACACATTATTCGAAAAAGGATACTTCCTTTGCGATTCTTATAAATCAAGTTCAATTGGGATTGATGATCTTTTTTTGTTCACCGGCTGTTAAACATCATTGCAATGATTTGAACTAACGATTTGCCAATTATGGATGCCATGGGCGGAAGTTTCACTTGGGTGAATCACATTTCGCTTCGATTGGAGCGGAAATTTTGTGCAGTTGGTTTCTTCATGGCAGTTCTTCTGTACAGTTAAAAAAGTTGACTGCAGATTTATTAAATTCGTCAAGCTGATACTGTACAAATCCCTGGTTCTCCCGGTACTGCTATAGTGAATGAACTACTTCAGCCCTTTTGATACAGATTTGATGAAATAGGAGAATTTCTAGCGTAAAGCTTTCAAGTGCATCTCAGGATTTCATGAGCCCCTACAAAAACCATCTTGGGTTTTCGAATATCTTACCATTAACAATGTTCCTTAATGAAAAGTTTGACTCTCTCCAAGATAGTGGTTGAGATTAAACAGTTTCTAGAAGAAAATGATAGACGGCACGAAACCCTAAGAACAAGTTCATCTAACTGAAAAAAGCCAGACTCAAGGAAACTGCTGGAGAAATGGTCTGCAAAAATTGCCGAATAACAGAGGAACTTGGTAAAAGCCCCAAAAAATGAACATTGCAGCTGATGTGGAAGTATGTCATCAAAAAATTTGAAGAATTGAATAGCAGTACACGGCAGCTCCTCTGTGATTTTCAGAAGTGCTAAAATATCAAGGTAATATTGTAAGAAGTCTCAAATGATAACGTCTCCCCTAAGACAGTAGAAATTGCAAAACAACAACTACAGCATTAAACCAGGAGCAGCAGCCTTTCTTAAACAGCAAATCGTGTCGGCAATCCAATTTTCACACACGAAGCGGGGCTTAGCCGACAAGACCGCTACCTTGGTTTTTTTTTAAATCGCACTCAACACATTATTCGAAAAAGGATACTTCCTTTGCGATTCTTATAAATCAAGTTCAATTGGGATTGATGATCTTTTTTTGTTCACCGGCTGTTAAACATCATTGCAATGATTTGAACTAACGATTTGCCAATTATGGATGCCATGGGTGGAAGTTTCACTTGGGTGAATCACATTTCGCTTCGATTGGAGAGGAAATTTTGTGCAGTTGGTTTCTTCATGGCAGTTCTTCTGTACAGATAAAAAAGTTGACTGCTGATTTATTAAATTCGTCAAGCTGATACTGTACAAATCCCTGGTTCTCCCGGTACTGCTATAATGAATGAACTACTTCAGCCCTTTTGATACAGATTTGATGAAATAGGAGAATTTCTAGCGTTAGGTTTTCAAGTGCATCTCAGGATTTCAGGAGCCCTACAAAAACCATCTTGGGTTTTCGAATATCTTACCATTAACAATGTTCCTTAAATGAAAAGTTTGACTCTCTCCAAGATAGTGGTTGAGAATAAACAGTTTCTAGAAGAAAATGATAGACGGCACGAAACCCTAAGAACAAGTTCATCTAACTGAAAAAAGCCAGACTCAAGAAAACTGCTGGAGAAATGGTCTGCAAAAATTGCCGAATAACAGAGGAACTTGGTAAAAGCCCCAAAAAATGAACATTGCAGCTGATGTGGAAGTATGTCATCAAAAAATTTGAAGAATTGAATTGCAGTACACGGCAGCTCCTCTGTGATTTTCAGAAGTGCCAATATATCAAGATAATATTGTAAGAAGTCTCAAAAGATAACGTTTCGTCTAAGACAGTGGAAATTCCGAAACAACAACATTAAGCATTAAATCAGGAGCCACTGCCTTTTTTAAACAGCGAATTGTGTTCGCGATCCAATATTCAAACATGGTGAGGTGCTTAGTAGAAAAAACAGCACCCGTGTTTTTCATAATTCGCACTAAACACATTATTCGAATAATAGATAATTCCCTTGCAATTGTTGCAAACCAAGTTTAATTGGGGTGATGATCCTTGTTTGTCCACCGGCTTCTAAATATCATTGCAATGATTGCAGCTACTGATTTGCAAACTATGGATGCCATGGGCGGAAATTTCACTTGGGTGAATCACTTTTTGTTTCGTTTGGAGTGGAAGCTTTCTACAGTTGGGTTCTTCATGGCAGTTCTTCTGCACAGTTAAAAAAGTTGACTGCAAATTTATTAAAATCGTCAAGTTGATACTGTACAAATCCCTGGTTCTCCCGGTACTGCTATGTTGAATGAACTACTTTATCCCTTTTGATAAAGATTTGATGAAATAGGAGAATTTCTAGCGTAAAGCTTTCAAGTGCATCTCAGGATTTCATGAGCCCTACAAAAACCATCTTGGGTTTTCGATTATCTTACCATTAACAATGTTCCTAAATTGAAAAATTTGGATCTCTCCAAGATAGTGGTCGAGAATAAACAGTTTCTAGAAGAAAATGATAGACGGCACGAGACCCTAAGACCAAGCTCATCTACCTGAAAAAAAACCAGACTCAAGGAAACTGCTGGACAAATGGTCTGCAAAAAAATTGCCGAATAACAGAGGAACTTGGTAAAAGCACCAAAAAATGAATATTGCAGCTGATGTGGAAGTATGTCATCAAGAAATTTTACGAATTGAATAACAGTACACGGCAGCTCCTCTGTGATTTTCAGAAGTGCCAAAATATCAAGATAATATTGTAAAAAGTCTCAAAAGATAACGTTTCGTCTAAGACAGCGGAAATTCCGAAACAACAACATTAAGCATTGAACCAGGAGCCACTGCCTTTTTTAAACAGCGAATCCTGTTCGCGAACCAATTTTCAAACACGGTGAGGTGCTTATTAGAAAAAACCGAAACCGTGTTTTTCATAATTCGCACTAAACACATCATTCGAATAAAAGATAATTCCCCTGCAATTGTTGCAAATCAAGTTTAATTGGGGTTGATGATCCTTGTTTGACCACGCGCTTCTAAAAATCATCGCAATCATTGCACCTACCGATTTGCAAACTATGGTTGCCATAGGCAGAAGTTTCACTTGGGTGAATCACTTTTCGCTTCGTTTGGATGGGAAGCTTTGTACAGTTGGGTTCTTCATGGCAGTTCCTCTGCACAGTTAAAAAAGTTGACTGCAAATTTCTTAAATTCGTCAAGCTGATACTGTACAAATCCCTGGTTCTCCCGGTACTGCTATGTTGAATGAACTACTTTATCCCTTCTGATAAAGATTTGATGAAATAGGAGAATTTCTAGCGTAAAGCTTTCAAGTGCATCTCAGGATTTCATGAGCCCTACAAAAACCATCTTGGGTTTTCGATTATCTTACCATTAACAATGTTCCTTAAATGAAAAATTTGACTCTCTCCAAGATAGTGGTCGAGAATAAACAGTTTCTAGAAGAAAATGATAGACGGCACGAGACCCTAAGACCAAGCTGATCTACCTGAAAAAAAACCAGACTCAAGGAAACTGCTGGACAAATGGTCTGCAAAAAAATTGCCGAATAACAGAGGAACTTGGTAAAAGCCCCAAAAAATGAATATTGCAGCTGATGTGGAAGTATGTCATCAAGAAATTTGACGAATTGAATAACAGTACACGGCAGCTCCTCTGTGATTTTCAGAAGTGCCAAAATATCAAGATAATATTGTAAGAAGTCTCAAAAGATAACGTTTCGTCTAAGACAGCGGAAATTCCGGAACAACAACATTAAGCATTGAACCAGGAGCCACTGCCTTTTTTAAACAGCGAATCCTGTTCGCGAACCAATTTTCAAACACGGTGAGGTGCATAGTAGAATAAACCGCAACCGTGTTTTTCATAATTCGCACTAAACACATCACTCGAATAAAAGATAATTCCCTTGCAATTGTAGCAAATCAAGTTTAATTGGGGTTGATGATCCTTGTTTGACCGCGCGCTTCTAAAAATCATCGCAATCATTGCACCTACCGATTTGCAAACTATGGTTGCCATAGGCAGAAGTTTCACTTGGGTGAATCACTTTTTGCTTCGTTTGGAGTGGAAGCTTTGTACTGTTGGGTTCTTCATGGCAGTTCCTCTGCACAGTTAAAAAAGTGCACTGCAAATTTCTTAAATTCGTCAAGCTGATACTGTACAAATCCCTGGTTCCCCCGGTACTGCTATGTTGAATGAACTACTTTAGCCCTTTTGATACAGATTTGATGAAATAGGAGAATTTCTAGCGTAAAGCTTTCAAGTGCATCTCAGGATTTCATGAGCCCCTACAAAAACCATCTTGGGTTTTCGAATATCTTACCATTAACAATGTTCCTTAATGAAAAGTTTGACTCTCTCCAAGATAGTAGTCGAGAATAAACAGTTTCTAGAGGAAAATTATAGACGGCACGAGACCCTAAGACCAAGCTCATCTACCTGAAAAAAACCAGACTCAAGGAAACGGCTGGAGAAATGGTCTGCAAAAATTGCCGAATAACAGAGGAACTAGGTAAAAGCCCCAAAAAATGAGTATTGCAGCTGATGTGGAAGTATGTTATCAAAAAATTTGAAGAATTGAATAACAGTACACGGCAGCTCCTCTGCGATTTTCAGAAGTGCCAAAATATCAAGATAATATTGTAAGAAGTCTCAAAAGATAACGTTTCGTCCAAGACAGTTGAAATTCCGAAACAACAACATTAAGCATTAAACCAGGAGCCACTGCCTTTTTTAAACAGCGAATCCTGTTCGCGAACCAATTTTCAAACACGGTGAGGTGCTTTGTAGAAAAAACCGCTACCGCGTTTTTCAAAATTTGCACTAAACACATCATTCGAATAAAAGATAATTTCCTTGCAATTGTTGCAAATCAAGTTTAATTGGGGTTGATGATCTTTGTTTGACCACCGGCTTCCAAAAATCATCGCAATGATTGCAGCTACCGATTTGCAAACTTTGGTTGCCATAGGCGGAAGTTTCATTTGGGTGAATCACTTTTCATTCGTTTGGAATTGACCTTCTGTACAAATGGTTTCTTCATGGCAGTTCCTCTGCACAGTTAAAAAGTTGACTGCAAATTTATTAAATTCGTCAAGCTGATACTGTATAAGTCCCTGGTTCTCACGGTACTGCCATGTTGAGTGATCTACTTCAGCCCTTTTGATACAGATTTGATGAAATAGGAGAATTACTAGCGTAAGGTTTTCAAGTGCGTCTCAGGATTTCAGGAGCCCTACAAAAACCATCTTGGGTTTTCGAATATCTTAGCACTAAGAATGTTCCTTATATGAAAATTTTGACTCTCTCCAAGATAGTAGTCGAGAATAAACAGCTTCTAGAAGAAAATGATAGACGGCACGAGACCCTAAGACCAAGCTCATCTACCTGAAAAAAAACAGACCCAAGGAAACTGCTGGAGAAATGTTCTGCAAAAAATGCCGAATAACAGAGGAAATTTGTAAAAGCCCCAAAAAATGATTATTGCAGCTGATGTGGAAGTATGTCTTCAAAAAATTTGAAGAATTGAATAGCAGTACATGGCAGCTCCTCTGTGATTTTCAGAAGTGCCAAAATATCAAGATAATACTGTACGAAGTCTCAAAAGATAACGTTTCGTCTAAGACAGTAGAAATTCCGAAACAACAACATTAAGCATTAAACCAGGAGTCACTGCTTTTTTTAAACAGCGAATCCTGTTGGCGATCCAATTTTCAAACACGGTGAGGTGCTTAGTAGCAAAAACCGCAATCGTGTTTCTCATATTTCGCAATAAACACATCATTCGAATAAAAGATAATTTCCTTGCAATTGTTGCAAATCAAGTTTAATTGGGGTGGATGATCCTTGTTTGTCCACCGGCTTCCAAAAATCATTGCAATGATTGCACTACCGATTTGCAAACTGTGGATGCCATGGGCGGAAGTTTCACTTGGGTGAATCACTTTTCGCTTCGTTTGGAGTGGAAGCTTTGTACAGTTGGGTTCTTCATGGCAGTTCTTCTGTACAGTTAGAAAAGTGGACTGCAAATTTATTAATTTCGTCAAGCTGATACTGTACAAATCCCTGGTTCTCCCGGTACTGCTATGTTGAATGAACTACTTCAGCCCCTTTTGAAACGGATTTGATGAAATAGGAGAATTTTTCGTGTAAGTCATTCAAGTCGATCTCGGGATTTCAGGACACCATGAAAGACAACTTGGGTTTTCGAGTATCTTGCCATTAACAATGTACCTTATATGAAATGTTTGACTCTCTCCAAAATAGTAGTCGAGAATAATAAACAGTTTCTAGAAGAAAATGATAGACCGCACGAGACCTTAAGACCGAACTCATCGACCTGCAGAAAACAAGACTTAAGGATGTTGCGGGAGAAATTGTCTGCAAAAATTGCCAAATAACATAGGGAATCGGTAAAAGCCCCAAATAATGAAGTTGCAGATAATGTGGAAATATGTCAATAAAAAATATGAAGAACCTAATAGCAGTACATGGCAGCTCTTCTGTGAGTTTCAAAAGTGCCAAAATATCAAGATAATATTGTAAGAAGTCTCAAAAGATAACGTTTCGTCCAAGACAGTTGAAATTCCGAAACAACAACATTAAGCATTAAACCAGGAGCCACTGCCTTTTTTAAACAGCGAATCTTGTTCGCGATCCAATTTTCAAACACGGTGAGGTGCTTAGTAGAGAAAACCGCAACCGTGTTTTTCATAATTCGCACTAAACACATCATTCGAATAAAAGATAATTTCCTTGCAATTGTTGCAAATCAAGTTTAATTGGGGTTGATGATCCTTGTTTGTCCACCGGCTTCTAAAAATCATCGCAATGATTGCAGCTACCGATTTGCAAACTATGGATGCCATGGGCGGAAGCTTTACTTGGGTGAAACACTTTTCGCTTCGTTTGGATTTGAAGCCTTGTACAGTTGGGTTCTTCATGGCAGTTCTTCTGTACAGTTAGAAAAGTGGACAGCAAATTTATTAATTTTGTCAAGCTGATACTGTACAAATCCCTGGTTCTCCCGGTACTGCTATGTTGATTGAACTACTTCAGCCCCTTTTGAAACTGATTTGTGAAATAGGAGAATTTTTAGTGTAAGGCATTCAAGTGGATCTCGGGATTTCAGCACCTCATAAAAGACAACTTGGGTTTTCGAATATCTTGCCATTAACAATATACCTTATATGAAATGTTTGACTCTCTCCAAAAAAGTAGTCGAGAATAATAAACAGTTTCTAGAAGAAAATGATAGACCGCACGAGACCCTAAGACCGAACTCATCGACCTGCAGAAAACAAGACTTAATGAAATTGCGGGAGAAATTGTCTGCAAAAATTGCCGAACAACATAGGGAATCGTTAAAAGCCCCAAATAATGAATATTGCAGATAATGTGGAAGTATGTCAACAAAAAATATGAAGAACCTAATAGCAGTACATGGCAGCTCCTCTTTGATTTTCAGAAGTGCCAAAATATCAAAATAATATTGTAAGAAGTCTCAAAAGATAACGTTTCGTCTAACACAGTAGAAATTTTGAAACAACAACATTAAGCATTAAACCAGGAGCCACTGCCTTTTTTAAACAGCGAATCTTGTTCTCGATCCAATTTTCAAACACGGTGAGGTGCTTAGTAGAAAAACCGCAACCGTGTTTTTCATAATTCGCACTAAACACATCATTCGAATGAAAGATAATTTCCTTGCAATTGTTGCAAATCAAGTTTAATTGGGGTTGATGATCCTTGGTTAACCACCGGCTTCTAAAAATCATCGCGATGATTGCAGCTACCAATTTGCAAACTATGGATGCCATAGGCGGAAGTTTCACTTGGGTGAATCACTTTTCGCTTCGTTTGGAGTGGAAGCTTTGTACAGTTGGGTTCTTCATGGCAGTTCTTCTGCACAGTTAAAAAAGTTGACTGCAAATTTATTAAATTCGTCAAGCTGATACTGTACAAATCCCTGGTTCTCCCGGTACTGCTATGTTGAATGAACTACTTCAGCCCCTTTTGAAACGGATTTGATGAAATAGGAGAGTTTCTAGTGTAAGGCATTCAAGTGGATTTCGGGATTTCAGGACTCCACAAAAGGCAACTTGGGTTTTCGAATATCTTGCCATTAACAATGTACCTTATAAGAAATGTTTGACTCTCTCCAAAATAGTAGTCGAGAATAATTAACAGTTTCTAGAAGAAAATGATAGACCGCACGAGACCCTAAGACCAAACTCATGGACCTGCAGAAAACAAGACTTAATGAAATTGCGGGAGAAATTGTCTGCAAAAATTGCCGAACAACATAGGGAATCGTTAAAAGCCCCAAATAATGAATATTGCAGATAATGTGGAAGTATGTCAACAAAAAATATGAAGAACCTAATAGCAGTACATGGCAGCTCCTCTGAGATTTTCAGGAGTGCCAAAACATCAAGATAATATTGTAAGAAGTCTCAAAAGATAACGTTTCGTCTTAGACATTATAAATTCCGAAACAACAACATTAAGCATTAAACCAGGAGCCACTGACTTTTTAAACAACGAATCCTGTTGGCGATCCAATTTTCAAACACGGTGAGGTGCTCATTAGAAAATACCGCAACCGTGTTTTCCATAATTCGCACTAAACACATCATTCGAATAAAAGATAATTCCCTTGCAATTGTTGCAAATCAAGTTTAATTGGGGTTGACGATCCTTGTTTGACCACCGGCTTCTAAAAATCATCGCAATGATTGCACCTACCGATTTGCAAGCTAAGGTTGCCATAGGCGGAAGTTTCACTTGGGTGAATCACTTTTCGCTTCGTTTTGGTGTGGAAGCTTTGTACAGTTGGTTCTTCATGGCAGTGCTTCTGCACAGGTAAAAAAGTTGACCGCAAATTTATTAAATTCGTCAAGCTGATACTGTACAAATCCCTGGTTCTCCCGGTACTGCTATGTTGAATGAACTACTTTAGCCCTTTCGATACAGATTTGATGAAATAGGAGAATTTCTAGTGTAAGGCATTCAAGTGGATCTCGGGATTTCAGGACCCCACAAAAGACAACTTGGGTTTTCGAATATCTTTCCATTAACAATGTACCTTATAAGAAATGTTTGACTCTCTCCAAAATAGTAGTCGAGAATAATAAACAGTTTCTAGAAGAAAATGATAGACCGCAAGAGACCCTAAGACCGAACTCATCAACCTGCAAAAAACAAGACTAAAGGAAATTGCGGGATAACTTGTCTGCAAAAATTGCCGGATAACAGAGGGAATCGTTAAAAGCCCCAAATAATGAAAGTTGCAGATAATGTGCAAGTATGTTAACAAAAAATATGAAGAAACTAATAGCAGTACATGGCAACTCCTCTGTGATTTTCAAAAGTGCCAAAATATCAAGATAATATTGTAAGAAGTCTCAAAAGATAACGTTTCGTCCAAGGCAGTGGAAATTCCGAAACAACAACATTAAGCATTAAACCAGGAGCCACTGCCTTTTTTAAACAGCGAATCCTGTTCGCGAACCAATTTTCAAACACGGTGAGGTGCTTAGTAGAAAAAACCGCAACAGTGTTTTTCATAATTTGCACTCAACACATCATTCGAATAAAAGATAATTCCCTTGCAATTGTTGCAAATCAAGTTTAATTGGGGTTGATGATCATTGTTTGTCCACCGGCTTCTAAGAATCATCGCAATGATTTCATCTACCGATTTGCTAACTATGGTTGCCATAGGTGGAAATTTCACTTGGGTGAATCACTTTTCGCTTCGTTTGGAGTGGAAGCTTTGTACAGTTGGGTTCTTCATGGCAGTTCTTCTGCACAGTTAAAAAAGTTGACCACAAATTTATTAAATTTGTCAAGCTGATACTGTACAAATCCCTGGTTCTCCCGGTACTGCTATGTTGAATGAACTACTTTAACCCTTTTGATACAGATTTGAATAAATAGAAGAATTTCTAGTGTAAGGCATTCAAGTGGATCTCGGGATTTCAGGACCCCACAAAAGACAACTTGGGTTTTCGAATATCTTTCCATTAACAATGTACTTTATATGAAATGTTTGACTCTCTCCAAAATAGTAGTCGAGAATAACAAACATTTTCTAGAAGAAAATGATAGACCGCACGAGACCCTAAGACCGAACTCATTGACCTGCAGAAAACCAGACCTAAGGATATTGCGGGAGAAATTGTCTGCAAAAATTGCCGAATAACATAGGGAATCGGTAAAAGCCCCAAAAAACGAATATTGAAGCTAATTTGGAAGTACGTCAACAAAAATTAGAAGAACCTAAGAGCAGTACACGGCAGCTCCTCTGTGATTTTCAGAAGTGCCAAAATAACAAGATAATATTGTAAGAAGTCTCAAAAAATAACGTTTCGTCTAAGACAGTGGAAATTCCGCAACAACAACATTAAGCATTAAACCAGGAGCCACCGCCTTTTTTAAACAGCGAATCCTGTTGGCGATCCAATTTTCGAACACGGTGAGGTGCTTAGTAGAAAAAACCGCAACAGTGTTTTTCATAATTCGCACTCAACACATCATTCGAATGAAAGATAATTCCCTTGCAATTGTTGCAATTCAAGTTTAATTGGGGATGATGATCCTTGTTTGACCACCGGCTTCTAAAAATCATCGCAATGATTGCAGCTACCGATTTGCAAAATATGGATGCCATGGGTGGAAGTTTCACTTGGGTGAATCAGTTTTCCCTTCGTTTGGAGCGGAATCTTTGTACAGTTTGGTTCTTCATGGCAGTTCTTCTGTACAGTTGGAAAAGTGAACTTCAAATTTAATAAGTTTGTCAAGCTGATACTGTACAAATCCCTGGTTCTCCCGGTACTGCTATGTTGAATGAACTAATTCAGCCCTTTTTGAAACAGATTTGATGAAATAGGTGAAATTCTAGTGTAAGGCATTCAAGTGGATCTTGGGATTTCAGGAACTCACAAAAGACAAATTGGGTTTTCGAATATCTTGCCATTAACAATGTACCTTATATAAAATGTTTGACTCTCTCCAAAAGAGTAGTCGAGAATAATAAACCGTTTCTAGAAGAAAAAGATAGACCGCACGAGAACCTAAGACCAAACTCATTGACCTGCAGAAAACCAGACTTAAGGAAATTGCGGGAGAAATTGTCTGCAAAAATTGCCGAATAACATAGGAAATTGGTAATACCCCAAAAAAATGAATATTGCAGCTGATGTGGAAGAATGTCAACAAAATATTTGAAGAAGAACTGAATAGCAGTACTTGGCAGCTCCTCTGTGATTTTTAGAGGTGCGAAAATATCAAGATAGTCTTGTAAGAAGTCTCGAAAAATAATGTACTGTCTAAGACTTGTGGAAATTCCGAAACAACATCATTAAGCTTTAAACCAGCAGCCACTGCCTTTTTTAAACAGCGAATTTTGTTGGCGATCCAATTTTCAAACACGGTGTGGTGTTTAGTGGAAAAAACCGCAACCTTGTTTTCCATAATTAGCACTCAGGAGCATCATTCCAATAAAAGATACTTCCTTTGCAATTGTTACTAATCAATTTTAATAAAGATTGATGATCCTTGTTTGTCCACCGGCTTCCAAAAATTATTGCAATGATATCATCTACCGAATTGCTAACTATGGATGCCATGGGCAAAAGTTTCACTTGGGGGAATCACATTTCGCTTCGTTTGGAGTGGAAGCCTTGTACAGTTGGTTTCTTCATGGCAGTTCATCTGTACAGTTAAAAAAGTGGACTGCAAATTTATTACATTCGTCAAGCTGACACTGTAAAAATCCCTGGTTCTCCCGGTACTGCTATGCTGAATGAACTACCTCAGCCCCTTTGAAACAGATTTTATGAATAGGAGAATTTCTAGTGTAAGGCATTCAAGTGGATGTCAGGATTTCAGGACCCCTATAAAAGCCCACTTGGTTTTCGTGTATCTTACCTATTAACAATGTACCTTAAGTGAAAATTTGACTCTCTCTATGATAGTAGTCGAGAATAATAAACAGTTTCTAGAAGAAAATGATAGACCGCACGAGACCCAGAGACCGAACTCATCGAATTGCAGAAAACCAGATTCAATGAAACTAGGCGAGAAATTGTCTGCAAAAATTGCCGAATAACATAAGAAATTGGTAAAAGCCCCAAAAAATGAATATTGCAGCTGATGTGGAAGTACGTCATCAAAAAATTTGAAGAATTGAATAGCAGTACATGGCAGCTCTCTGTGGTTTTTAGAAGTGCAAAAACATCAAGATAATATTGTAAGAAGTCTCAAAAGATAACGTTTCGTCTAAGACAGCGGAAATTCCGAAACAACAACATTAAGCATTGAATCAGGAGCCACTGCCTTTTTTAAACAGCGAATCCTGTTCGCGAACCAATTTTCAAACACGGTGAGGTGCTTGTTAGAAAAAACCGAAACCGTGTTTTTCATAATTCGCACTAAACACATCATTCGAATAAAAGATAATTCCCTTGCAATTGTTGCAAATCAAGTTTAATTGGGGTTGATGATCCTTGTTTGACCACGCGCTTCTAAAAATCATCGCAATCATTGCACCTACCGATTTGCAAACTATGGTTGCCATAGGCAGAAGTTTCACTTGGGTGAATCACTTTTCGCTTCGTTTGGAGTGGAAGCTTTGTACAGTTGGTTTCTTCATGGCAGTTCTTCTGTACAGTTAAAAAAGTGGACTGCAAATTTATTACATTCGTCAAGCTGACACTGTAAAAATCCCTGGTTCTCCCGGTACTGCTATGCTGAATGAACTACCTCAGCCCCTTTGAAACAGATTTTATGAATAGGAGAATTTCTAGTGTAAGGCATTCAAGTGGATGTCAGGATTTCAGGACCCCTATAAAAGCCCACTTGGTTTTCGAATATCTTACCTATTAACAATGTACCTTAAGTGAAAATTTGACTCTCTCTATGATAGTAGTCGAGAATAATAAACAGTTTCTAGAAGAAAATGATAGACCGCACGAGACCCAGAGACCGAACTCATCGAATTGCAGAAAACCAGATTCAATGAAACTAGGCGAGAAATTGTCTGCAAAAATTGCCGAATAACATAAGAAATTGGTAAAAGCCCCAAAAAATGAATATTGCAGCTGATGTGGAAGTATGTCATCAAAAAATTTGAAGAATTGAATAGCAGTACATGGCAGCTCTCTGTGGTTTTTACAAGTGCAAAAACATCAAGATAATCTAGTAAGAAGTCTCGAAAGATAACGTTTCGTCTAAGACAGAGGAAATCCCAAAACAACAACAGTAAGCACTAAACCAGGAGCCACTGCATTTTTTAAATGGCAGATCTTGTTGGCGATTCAATTTTCAAACACGGTGAGGTGCTTAGTGGAAAAAACCGCAACCCTTTTTTTCATAATTAGCACTCAACACATCATTCAAAAAAAGGATAAAAAGGATACTTCCCTTGCGATTGTTAAAAATCATGTTTAATTGGGACTGATGATCCTTGTTTGTCCACCGGCCTCTAAAAATAATTGCAATGATTTCATCTACCGATTTGCTAACTATGGATGACATGGGGGTAGTTTCGTTTGGGTGAATCCAATTTCGCTTCGTTTGGAGTGGAAGCTTTGTACTGCTGGTTTCTTCATGGCAGTTCTTCTCTACAGTTAAAAAAGTGCACTGAAAATTTATTAAATTCCTTAAGCTGATGCTGCACAAATCTCTGGTTCTCTCGGTACAGCTATACTTAATGAACTACCTCAGCCCTTTTGAAACAGGTTTGATGAAATAGGCGAATTTCTAGTGTAAGGCATTCAAGTGGATCTCAGGATTTCAGGACCCTACAAAAGCCCACTTGGTTTTCGAATATCTTACCATTAACAATGTACCTTAAATGAAAAGTTTGACTCTCTCCAAGATAGTAGTGGAGAATAACAAACAGTTTTTAGAAGAAAATGATAGACCGCACGAGACTCAGAGACCAAACTCATCGACTGCAGAAAATCAGACTCAAGGAAACTGCGGGAGAAATTGTCAGCAAAAATTGCCAAATAACATAGGAAATTGGTAAGAGACCCAAAAAAACAAATATTGCAGCTCATGGCAGTTCTTCTGTACAGTTAAAGAAGTGGACTGAAAATTTATTAAATTCCTTAAGCTGATACTGTACAAATCCCTGGTTCTCTCGGTACAGCTATGCTTAATGAACTACCTCAGCCCTTTTGAAACAGATTTGATGAAATAGGAGAATTTCTAGTGTAAGGCATTCAACTGGATCTCAGGATTTCAGGACCCCTACAAAAGCCCACTTGGTTTTCGAATATCTTGCCATTAACAATGTACATTGTATGAAAATATTGACTCTCTCCAGGATAGTAGTCGAGAATAATAAACAGTTTATAGAAGAAAAAGATAGATCGCACGCGACCCTAAGACCGAACTCATCGACCTGCAGAAAACCAGACTTAAGGAAATTTCGGGAGAAATTGTCTGCAAAAATTGCCGAATAACATAGGAAATTGGTAATACCCCAAAAAATTAAATATTGCAGCTGATGTGGAAGTGTGTCAACAAAAAATTTGAAGAAATGACTAGCAGTGCTGGGCAGATCCTCTGTAGTTTCCAGAAGTGCAGAAATATCAAGATAATCTTGTAAGAAGTCTCAAAATTCACGTTTCATCTATGACAACGGAAATTCCGAAACAACAACGATAAGCATTAAAGCAGGAGACCCTCCCTTTTTTAAAGTGCAAAACCTGTTGGCGATTCAATTTTCAAACACAGTGAGGTGCTTAGTGGAAGAAACCGCAACCCTGTTTTTCATAATTAGCACTCAACACATCATTCAAAAAAAGGATAAAAAAGGATACATCCCTTGCGATTCTTTTAAACCATCTTTAATTGGGATTGATGATCCTTGTTTGTCCACCGTCTTCTAAAAATCATTGGAATGATTTCATCTATCGATTTGCTAACTAAGGATGCCATGGGCGGAAGTTTCACTTGGGTGAATCACTTTTCGCGTCATTTGGAATGGTCGCTTTGTACAGTTGGGTTCTTCATGGCAGTTCTTCTGTACAGTTAAAAATGTGGACTGCAAATTTATTAAATTTGTCAAGCTGATACTGTACAAATCCCTGGTTCTCTCGGTACTGCTATGCTGAATGAACTACCTCAGCCCTTTTGAAACAGATTTGGTGAAATAGGAGAATTTCTAGTGTAAGGCCTTCAAGTGGATCTCAGAAATTCAGGACCCCCACAAAAGCCCACTTGGTCTTCGAATATCTTGCCATTAACAATGTACATTGTATGAAAAGTTTGACTCTCTCCAAGATAAGAGCCGAGAATGATAAACAGTTTCTAGAAGAAGAAGCTAGACCGCACGCGACCCTAAGACCGAACTCATCGACCTGCAGAAAACCAGACTTAAGGAAACTGCGGGAGAAATTGTCTGCAAATATTGCCGAATAACATAGGGAATTGGTAAAAGCCCCAAATAATGAATATTGCAGCTGATGTGGGAGTGTGTCAACAAAAAAAATGAAGAAATGCATAGCAGTGCTGGGCAGATCCTCTGTGATTTTCAGAATTGCAGAAATATCAAGATAATCTTGTAAGGAGCCTAAAAGTCACGTTTCATCTATGACAATGGAAATTCCGAAACAACAACAATAAGC
Organism: Convolutriloba macropyga; assembly: GCF_964194025.1. NCBI lineage: Eukaryota > Metazoa > Xenacoelomorpha > Acoela > Convolutidae > Convolutriloba > Convolutriloba macropyga. The sequence goes on along the minus strand of NC_134468.1, from coordinate 48,242,984 downwards.
ATTAAAGCAGGAGACCCTCCCTTTTTTAAACAGCGAATCATGTTGGCGATCCAATTTTGAAACATGGTGAGGTGCTTAGTGGAAAAAACCGCAACCTTGTTTTCCATAATTAGCACTCAGGAGCATCATTCTAACAAAGGATAAAAAGGATACTTCCCTTGCGATTGTTACAAATCAAGTTTAATTGGGATTGTTGATCCTTGTTTCTCCACTGGCTTATAAAAATCATCGCAATGATTTCATCTACCGATTTGCTAACTATGGATGCCATGGGCGGAAGTTTCACTTGGGTGAATCACATTTCGCTTCGTTTGGAGTGGAAGCTTTGTACAGCTGGTGTCTTCATGGCAGTTCTTCTGTACAGTTAAAAAAGTGGGCTGCAAATTTATTAAATTTGTCAAGCTAATACTGTACAAATCCCTGGATCTCCCGGTACTGCTATGCTGAATGAACTACATCAGCCCTTTTGAAACAGATTCGGCGAAATAGGAGAATTTTTAGTGTAAGGGTTTCAAGTGGATCTCAGGATTTCAGGACCCCCACAAAAGCCCACTTGGTCTTCGAATATCTTGCTATTAACAATGTACTTTGTATGAAAAATTTGACTCTCTCCAAGATAAGAGTCGAGAATAATAAACAGTTTCTAGAAAAAAAAGATAGACCGCACGCGACCCTAAGACCGAACTCATCGACCTGCAGAAAACCAGACTTAAGGAAACTGCGGGAGAAAATGTCTGCAAATATTGCCGAATAAAATAGGGAATTGGTAAAAGCCCCAAATAATGAATATTGCAGCTGATGTGGAAGTGTGTCATCAAAAAATTTGAAGAAATGAATAGCAGTGCTGGGCATATCCTCTGTGATTTTCAGAAGTGCAGAAATATGAAGATAATCTTGTAAGAAGTCTCAAAAATCACGTTTCATCTATGACAATGGAAATTCCGAAACAACAACAATAAGCATTAAAGCAGGAGACCCTCCCTTTTTTAAACAGCGAATCATGTAGGCGATCCAATTTTGAAACATGGTGAGGTGCTTAGTGGGAAAAACCGCAACCTTGTTTTTCATAATTAGCACTCAGGAGCATCATTCTAACAAAGGATAAAAAGGATACTTCCCTTGCGATTGTTACAATTCAAGTTTAATTGGGATTGATGATCCTTGTTTCTCCACCGGCTTATAAAAATCATCGCAATGATTCCATCTACCGATTTGCTAACTATGGAGGCCATGGGCGGAATTTTCACTTGGGTGAATCACTTTTCGCTTCGATTGGAGTGGAAGCTTTGTACAGCTGGTTTGTACAGCAGTTCTTCTGTGCAGCTAAAAAAGTGGGCTGCAAATTTGTTAAATTTTGCAAGCTAATACTGTACAAATCCCTGGTTCTCCCGGTACTGATATGCTGAATGAACTACATCAGCCCTTTTGAAACAGATTTGATGAAATAGGCGAATTTCTAGTGTATGGCATTCAAGTGGATCTCAGGATTTCAGGACCCCTACAAAAGCCCACTTGGGTTTTCGAATGTCTTACCATTAACAACATACCTTAAAGAAAAAACTTGACTTTCTCCAAGATAGTATTCGAGAATAATCAACAGTTTCTAGAACAAAATGACAGACCGCACGAGACCCAGAGACCGAACTCATTGACCTGCAGAAAACCAGACTCAAAGAAACTGCGGGAGAAATTGTCTGCAAAAATTGCCGAATAATATAGAGAATCGGTAAAAACCCCAATGTGGAAGTATGCCAACAAAAAATATGAAGAACCTAATAGCAGTACATGGCAGCTCCTTTGTGATTTTCATTTATTAAGTTTGTTAAGCCAATACTGTACAAATCCCTGGTTCTACCGGTACTGCTATGCTGAATGAACTACCTCAGCCCTTTTGAAACAAATTTGATGAATTAGGAGAATTTCTAGTGTATGGCATTCAAGTGGACTTCAGGATTTCAGGACCCCTACAAAAACCCACTTTGGTTTTCGAATATCTTACCATTAACAATGTACTTTAAATAAAAAGTTTGAATTTCTCCAAGATAGTAGTCCAAGAAAATAAACAGTTTCTAGAACAAAATGATAAACCGCACGAGACCCAGAGACCGAACTCATCGACCTGCAGAAAACCAGACTCAAAGAAACTGCGGGAGAAATTGTCTGCAAAAATTGCCGAATAACATAGGATATTGGTAAAAGCCCAAAAAAATAATTATTGCAACTGATTTGGAAGAATGGCAACAAAATATTTGAAGAAGAACTGAATAGCAGTACTTGGCAGCTCCTCTGTGATTTTCAGATGTGCAAAAATATCAAAATAATCTTGTAAGAAGTCTCGAAAAATAATGTAATGTCTAAGACAGCGGAAATTCCGAAACAAATCATTAAGCTTGAAACCAGGAGCCACTGCCTTTTTCCAAATAATGAATATTGCGGCTGATGTGGAAGTATGTCAACAAAAAAATTGAAGAAAAGAATAGCAGTGCTTGGCAGATCCACTGTGATTTTCAGAAGTGCAGAAATATCAAAATAATCTTGTAAGAAGTCTCAAAAGTTACTTTTCATCTATGACAATGGCAATTCCGAAACAACAACAATAAGCATTAAAGCAGGAGACCCTCCCTTTTTTAAAGAGCGAATCCTGTTGGCGATTCAATTTTCAAACACGGTGAGGTGCTTGGTAAGAAAAACCGCAACCTTGTTTTTCATAATTCGCACTCAACACATCATTCTAAGAAAGGATAAAACATGATACTTCCCTTGCGATCGTCACATCAAGTTTAATTGGGATTGATGATCCTTGTTTGTCCACCGTCGTCTAAAGATCATCGCAAAGATTTCATCTACCGATTTGATAAATATGGATGCCATGGGCGGAAGCTTCACTTGGGTAAATAACTTTTCGCTTCGTTTGGAGTGGACGCTTTGTACAGTTGGGTTCTTCATGGCAGTTCTTCTGTACAGTTAAAAAAGTGGACTGCATATTTATTAAATTTGTCAAGCTGATACTGTAGAAATCCCTGGTTCTCCCGGTACTGCTATGCTGAATGAACTACCTCGGCCTTTTTGAAACAGATTCGATGAGATAGGAGAATTTATAGTGTAAGGCATTCAAGTGGATCTCAGAATTTCAGGAACCCTACAAAATCCCACTTAGGATTTCGAATATTTTACCATTAACAATGTATCTTAAATGAAAAGTTTGACTCTCTCCAAGATAGTAGTCGAGAATAATAAACTGTTTCTAGAGGAAAGTGATAGACCGCACGAGACCCAGAGACCGAACTCATCGACCTGCAGAAAAACCAGACTAAAAGAAACTGCGGCAGAAATTGTCTGCAAAAATTGCCGAATAACATAGGAAATTGGTAAAACCCCAAAAAAATGAATATTGCAGCTGATGTGGAAGAATGTCAAAAAAATATTTGAAGAAGAACTGAATAGCAGTACTTGGCAGCTCCTCTGTGATTTTCAGATGTGCAAAAATATCAAGATAATCTTGTAAGAAGTCTCAAAAAATAATGTATTGTCTAAGACAGTGGAAATTCTGAAACAACAACATTAAGCTTGAAACCAGGAGCCACTGCCTTTTTTAAACCGCGAATCTTGATGACGACTCAATTTTCAAGCACGGTGAGGTGCTTAGTGGAAAAGACCGCAACCTTGTGTTTCATAATTTGTAATCAACACATCATTCTAAAAAGGATAAAAAAGGATACTTCCCTTGCGATCGTTACAAATCATGTTTAATTGGGATTGATGATCCTTGTTTGTCCACCGGCGTCTAAAAATCATCGCAAAGATTTCATCTACCGAATTGCTAACTATGGATGCCATGAGCGGAAGTTTCACTTGGGTGAATCACTTTTCGCTTCGTTTGGAGTGGACGCTTTGTTCAGTTGGGTTCTTCATGGCAGTTCTTCTGTACAGTTAAAAAAGTGGACTGCATATTTATTAAATTTATCAAGCTGATACTGTAGAAATCCCTGGTTCTCCCGGTACTGCTATGCTGAATGAACTACCTCAGCCTTTTTGAAACAGATTTGATGAGATAGGAGAACTTATAGTGTAAGGCATTCAAGTGGATCTCAGAATTTCAGGAACCCTACAAAAGCCCACTTGGGATTTCGAATATCTTACCATTAACAATGTGTCTTAAATGAAAAATTTGACTCTCTTCAAGATATTAGTCGAGAACAATAAACTGTTTCTAAAAGAAAGTGATAGACCACACGAGACCCAGACACCGAACTCATCGACCTGCAGAAAACCAGATTAAAAGAAACTGCGGCAGAAATTGTCTGCAAAAATTGCCGAATAACATAGGAAATTGGTAAAACCCCAAAAAAATGAATATTGCAGCTGATGTGGAAGAATGTCAACAAAATATTTGAAGAAGAACTGAATAGCAGTACTTGGCAGATCCTCTGTGATTTTCAGATGTGCAAAAATATCAAGATAATCTTGTATGAAGTCTCGAAAAATAATGTATTGTCTAAGACAGTGGAAATTCCGAAACAACAACATTATGTTTAAAACCAGGAGCATCTGCCTTTTTTAAACAGCGAATCCTGTTGGTGATTCAATTTTCAAACACGATGAGGTGCTTGGTGGGAAAAACCGCAACCTTGTTTTTCATAATTCGCACTCAATACATCATTCTAAGAAAGGATAAAAAAGAATACTTCCCTTGTGATCGTTACAAATCAAGTTTAATTGGGATTGATGATACTTGTTTGTCCACCGGCGTCTAAAAATTATCGCACAAATTTCATCTACCGGTTTGCTAACTATGGATGCCATAGGCGGAAGTTTCACTTGGGTGAATCACTTTTCGCTTCGTTTAGAGTGGACGCTTTGTACAGTTGGGTTCTTCATGGCAGTTCTTCTGTACAGTTAAAAAAGTGGACTGCAAATTTATTAAATCTGTCAAGCTGATACTGTACAAATCCCTGGTTCTCCCGGTACTGCTATGCTGAATGAACCACCTCAGCCCTTTTGAAACAGATTTGATGAGATAGGAGAATTTATAGTGTAAGGCATTCAAGTGGATCTCAGAATTTCAGAAACCCTACAAAATCCCCCTTGGGATTTCGAATATTTTGCCATTAACAATGTATCTTAAATGAAAAGTTTGACTCTCTCCAAGATAGTAGTCGAGAATAATAAACTGTTTCTAGAGGAAAGTGATAGACCGCACGAGACCCAGAGACCGAACTCATCGACCTGCAGAAAACAAGACTTAAGGAAATTGCGGGAGAAATTGTTTGCAAAAATTGCCGAATAACATAGGGAATCGGTAAAAGCCCCAAAAAATGAATATTGCAGCTGATGTGGAAGTAGGTCAACAAAAAATTTGAAGAAAAACTAAATAGCAGTACTTGGCAGCTCCTCGGTGATATTCAGAAGTGCAAAATTATCAAGATAATCTTATACGAAGTCTCAAAAGATAACGTTTCGTCTAATACAGTGGAAATTCCGAAACAACAACAGTAAGCATTAAACCAGGAGCCACTGGTTTTCTTAAACAGCGAATATTGTTGGCGATCCAATTTTGAGACACGGTGAGGTGCTTAGTGGAAAAAACCCCAACCTTGCTTTTCATAATTATAACTCAACACAACATTCGAAAAAAGGACACCTCCTTTGCGATCGTTACAAATCAATTTTAATTGGGATTGATTACCCTTGTTTTTCCACTGGCTTCTAAAAATCATCGCAATGATTTCATCTACCAATTTGCAAACTATGGATGCCATGGGAGGAAATTTCACCTGGGTGAATCACATTTCGCTTCGTTTGGAGTGGAATCGTTGTACAGTTGGTTTCTTCATGGCGGTTCTTCGGTACAGTTAAAGAAGTGGACCGCAAATTTATTACATTCGTCAAGCTGACACTGTAAAAATCCCTGGTTCTCCCGGTACTGCTATGCTGAATGAATTACCTCAGCCCCTTTGAAACAGATTTTATGAATAGGCGAATTTCCAATGTAAGGCATTCAAGTGGATCTCAGGATTTCAGGACCCCTACTAAAGCCCACTTGAGTTTTCGAAAACCTTACCATTAACAAAAAACTTTAAATGAAAAGTTTGACTCTCTCCAAGATAGTAGTCGAGATTAATAAACAGTTCCTAGAAAAAAATGATAGACCGCACGAGACCCTAAGACCGAACTCATCGACCTGCAGAAAACCAGACTCAAAGCTACTGCGGGAGAAATTGTCTGCAAAAATTGCCGAAAAACATAAGAAATTGGTAAAAGCCCCAAAAAATTAATATTGCAGCTGATGTGGAGGTATGTCAACAAAAAATTTGAAGAAGAACTAAATAGCAGTACTTGGCAGCTCCTCTGTGATATTCAGAAGTGCAAAAATATCAAGATAATCTTGTACGAAGTCTCAAAAAATAACGTTTCGTCTAATACAGTGGAAATTCCGAAACAACAACAGTAAGCATTAAACCAGGAGCCACTGGTTTTCTTAAACAGCGAATATTGTTGGCGATCCAATTTTGAGACACGGTGAGGTGCTTAGTGGAAAAAACCCCAACCTTGTTTTTCATAATTTGAACTCAACACATCATTCAAAAAAAGAACACTTCCTTTGCGATCGTTACAAATCAATTTTAATTGGGATTGATGATCCTTGTTTTTCCACTGGCTTCTAAAAATCATCGCAAGTTGGTTTGTTCATGGCAGTTTTTCTGTACAGTTAAAAAAGTGGACTGTAAAATTATTAAATTTGTCAAGCTGATACTGTACAAATTCCTGGTTCTCCCAGTACTGCTGTATTGAAAGAACTACCTCAGCCCTTTTGAAACAGATTTAATGAAATTGGAGAATTTCTAGCTTAAGGTTTTCAAATGCATCTCAGGATATCAAAAATCCTACAAAAGCCATTTTGGGCTTTAGAGTATTTTACCAGTAAGAATGTATCTTAAATGAAAAGTTTGACTCTCTCCAAGATAGTAGTCGAGAAAATTGAACAATTTTAAGAAGAAATCTATAAACCACACGAGACCCTAAGACAGAACTAGTTGAACTGCAGAAAACCAGACTCAAGGAAACTGCGGGAGAAATTGTCTTCAAAATTGCCGATTAACACAGGGAATTTGTAAATCCCCGAAAAAAGAATACTGCAGCTGATGTGAAAGTATGTCAACCAAAAAAATTGAAGAACTGAATAGCAGTACTTGCCAGCTTCTTTGTGACCCTTAGAATAGCAAAGATGTCAGGATAATCCTGTAAGAAGTCTCAAAAGATAACGTTTCGTCTCAGACAGTGGAAATTCCAAAACAGCAACAATATGCATTGAACCAGGAATCACTGCCTTTCATAAACAGCGAATCTTGTTGGCGATCAAATTTTCAAAGACGGTGAGAGGCTTAATTGAATAAACCGCAACCTTGTTTTTCTTTATTTGAACTAAGCACATCATTCGAAAAAGGGTACTTCCCTTGCGATTGTTACAAATTCAGTTTAATTGGGATGGATGATCCTTGTTTATCCACCGACTTCTAAAAATCATTCCAATGATTTCATACACGGATTTGCAAACTATGGACGTCATGGGCGGAACGTTCACTTGAGCGAATTACATTGATACTGTACAAATCCCTGGTTCTCCCGGTATTGCTTTACTGAATGAGCCAATTCAGCCATTTTGAAACAGATTTGATGAACTAGGAGAAATTCTAGCGTAAAGCTTTCAAGTACGACTCAGGATTTCAGGACACCAACAAAAACAAAACTTGGGTTTTCGAACATCTTACCAATAAAATGTACATTAGATGAAAACTTGACTCCCTTCAAGATAGTAGTCGAGAATAATGAAAAACAACAGAATTGAATAATGGTTTCTTCATGGCAGTTCTTCTGTACAGTAAAAAAAATGGACTGCGAATTTAATAAATTCGTCAAGCTGATGCCGTTTAAATCCCTGGTTCTCCCATTACTGCTATGCTGAATGAACTACATCAGCCCGTTTGAAACAGATTTGATAAACTAGGGAAAATTTTAGCGTAAGGCTTTCAAGTGGATCTCAGGCCTTCAGGACCCCTACAAAAGTCAACTTGGGGTTTCGAATATCTTACCATTAACAATGTACTTTAGATAAAAAATTTGACTCTATCCAAGATAGTAGTTGAGAATAATAAATATAAACAGAACTGAATAGCAGCACTTGGCAGCTCTTGTGTGATTTTCAGAACTGGAAAACTATCAAGATAATCTTTTAAGAAGTCTCAAAAGATTATGTCTTGTCTAAGACATTGGATTTCCAAATCAACAATAATAAGCAGTAAACCAGGAGCCACTATCTTTCTTTAACAGGGAATCTTTCTTCAACAGCGAATCTTGTCGGCAAATGGGTGGATGAAACCAATGGGATGATTTTTAAAAGCCGGTGGATAAACAAGGTTCATCCATCCCAATTAAACCGAACAATCCGCAACCCTGTTTTTTCTAATAAATCGTACTGAACACATCATTCGTAAAAGGACACTTCCTTTGCAATCGTTACAAATTCAGTTTAACATGGGATGGATGATCCTTGTTTATCCACCGGCTTTTAAAAGTCATCTCAATGGTTCCATCTACCCATTTGCAAACAATGGACGCCATGGGAGGAACGTTCACTTGGTTGAATCACCTTTCGCTTCGTTTGGAGTAGAAGTTCTTTGCAAATGGCTTATTCATGGCAGGTCTTCTGTACACTTAGAAAATTGGATTGCCACTTTAACATTTTTTTATGCTGATACTGTAAAAATCCTTGATACTCCCAGTACTACTATACCGAATAAACTACCTCTGCCCTTTTTGAAACAGATTTGATGAACTAGGGGAAATTCTAGCGTAAGGCTTTCAAGTGGATCTCAAGATTTCAGGACCCCTACGAAAACCAACTTGCGTTTTCCAATATCTTACCATTAACAATGGATACTAGATGATAAGTTTGACTCTCTCCATTATAGTAGTTGAGAGTAATAAATAATAACGGGACTGAATAGCAGCACTCAGCAGCTCCAGAAGTGAAGCTCCAGAAGTGTGATTGTCAGAAGCGAAAAAAATGTCACGATAATTTTTTAAGAGGCCTCAAAAGATAATCTCTTGTCTAAGATTGTGGAAATTTCAAAACAACAACAATAAGCATTAAACCAGGAGCCACTGCTTTTCTTAAACTGCGAATCTTGTTGGCGGTCCAATTTTTGAACACAGTGAGGGGCTTAGAGGAAAAATCGGCAAACTTGTTTTTCATAATTGGCACTCAACACAACATTCGAAAAAGGAAACTTCCCTGGCGATTGTTGAAAATTCAGTTCAATTGGGATGGATGATCCTTGCTCATCCACCGGCTTCTAAAAATCATCCCAATGATTTCATCTACCCATTTGCAAACTATGGATAGCATGGGCGAAAGTTTCACTTGGGTAAATCTTTTTCGCTTCGCTTGGAGTGGAAGTTTTGTACAGTTGGTTTCTTCATCTCAGTTCTTCTGTACAGTTTAAAAATGGACCGCAAATTTACGAATTCGTCAAGCTGATATTGTAAAAATCCCTGGTTCTCCCAGTACTGCTGTACTGAATGATCTAGCTCAGCCCATCTGAAACAGATTTATTGAACTAGGAGAAATTCTAGCGTAAGGCTTTCAAGTGGATCTCAAGACATCAGGACCCCTATAAAAGTCAACTTGGGTTTTCGAATATCTTACTATTAACAATGTACCTTAAATGAAAAGTTTGGCTCTCTCCAAGATAGTAGTCAAGAATAATTAACAGTTTCCAGAAAAAAAACGATAGACGGCACGAGACGGCACATTTGCAAACAATGGACGCCATGGGAGGAACGTTCCTTTGGTTGAATCACCTTTCGCTTCGTTTGGAATAGAAGTTCTTTGCAAATGGCTTATTCATGGCAGGTCTTCTGTACACTTAGAAAATTGGATTGCCACTTTAACATTTTTTATGCTGATACTGTGAAAATCCTTGATACTCCCAGTACTACTATGCCGAATAAACTACCTCTGCCCTTTTGAAACAGATTTGATGAACTAGGGGAAATTCTAGCGTAAGGCTTTCAAGTGGATCTCAAGATTTCAGGACCCCTACGAAAACCAACTTGCGTTTTCCAATATCTTACCATTAACAATGGACATTAGATGAAAAGTTTGACTCTCTCCAATATAGTAGTCGAGAGTAATAAATAATAACGGGACTGAATAGCAGCACTCAGCAAGTCCAGAAGTGAAGCTCCAGAAGTGTGATTGTCAGAAGCGAAAAAAATATCACGATAATTTTTTAAGAGGCCTCAAAAGATAATGTCTTGTCTAAGATTGTGGAAAATTCAAAACAACAACAATAAGCATTAAACCAGGAGCCACTGCCTTTCTTAAGCAGCGAATCTTGTTCGCGATCCAATTTTTGAACACAGTGAGGGGCTTAAAGGAAAAACCGGCAAACTTGTTTTTCATAATTCGCACTCAACACAACATTCGAAAAAGGAATCTTCCCTGGCGATTGTTGAAAATTCAGTTCAATTGGGATGGATGATCCTTGCTCATCCACCGGCTTCTAAAAATTATCCCAATGATTTCATCTACCCATTTGCAAACTATGGATAGCATGGGCGAAAGTTTTACTTGGGTGAATCTTTTTCGCTTCGCTTGGAGTGGAAGTTTTGTACAGTTGGTTTCTTCATCTCAGTTCTTCTGTACAGTTTAAAAATGGACGGCAAATTTACGAATTCCTCAAGCTGATGTTGTAAAAATCCCTGGTTCTCCCAGTACTGCTGTACTGAATGAACTAGCTCAGCCCATCTGAAACAGATTTAATGAACTAGGAGAAATTCTAGCGTAACTAAGGAGAAATTCTAGACAAAAAAAAATGAATTTTGCAGCTGAAGAATTTTGCTGCAAAAAAATTTGAAAAAAATGAATAGCAGTGTACTTGGCAGCTCCTCTGTGATTTTCAGAAGTGCAAAAATATCAAGATAAACTTGTAAGGAGTCTCAAAAGATAACGTTTCGTCTAAGACAGTGGAAATTCCAAAACAAAAACATTAAGCATTAAACCAGGAGCCACTGCTTTTCTTAAACAGCCAATTTTATTGGCGATCCAATTTTCAAACATGGTAAGGGGTTAGTGGAAAAAACCTCAACCTTGTTCTTCATAATTCGCACTGAACAAATCATTCGAAAAAAGATACTTCACTTGCGATCGTTTCAAATTCAGTTTAATTGTGATTGATGATCCTTTTTTCACCACCGCTTTCTAAAAATTGAAACTTGCAAACTATGGAGGCCGTGGGCGGAACGTTCACTAGGGTTAATCACATTTCGCTTCGTTTGGAGTGGAAGTTTTGTACAGTTGGTTTCTTCATGGCAGTTCACCTGTAGAGTTCAAAAAAGGATTAGATTCTAAAAAAATTTGTCAAACTGAGACTGCCTTGTTCTCCCAATACTGCTATACTGAATGAACTACCTCTGCCCTTTTGAAACAGATTTGATGAACTACGAGAACTTCTAGAGAAGGGTTTTCAAGTGGGTTTCAGGATATCAGAACTCCTACAAAAGCCAACTTGGGCTTTTTAATATCTTACCATTAGCAATGTACTTTATATAAAAAGTTTGTCCTCTTCAAGAGAGTAGTCGAGAATAATAAACAGTTGCTAGAAAAGAAACGATAGGCCGCACGACACCGAAAGACCGAACTCATCGACCTGCAGAGAACTAGACTTAATGAAACTACGGGAGAAATTTTCTTCAAAAATTGCAGAATAACATATGGAATGGGTCAATGCCCCAAAAATGAATATTGCATCTGATTCGGAGCTATGTCGATGAAAAATTTGAACGACTGAATAGCAGCACTTTGCAGCTCCTCTGCGTTTTTCAGAAGTGCAAAAATATTAGGACAATATTTTAAGAAGTCGTAATAGCGTCTCTTCTCAGACATTGGAAATTCCAAAACCACAACAATAAGCATTAAACAAGGAACCAGTTTTTCTCAAGCACGGAATCTTGTTGGCGATCCAATTTTTCAAACACGTTGAGGGGCTTAGAGTATAAAACCCAATCTTGTTTTTCATAATTCGCACTCAACACAGCATTCGAATGAACATATTTCCCTTGCAACTGTTACAAATTCAGATAAATTGGGATGGATGATCCTTGATCATCCACCGGCTTCCAAAATTTATCCCAATAATTTCATCTACCGATTCGCAGACTATGCACGCCAAGGGCGGAACGTTCTCTTGGGTGAATCAGTTTTCGCTTTGTTTGGGGTGGAAGATCTGCAGAGTTGGTTTCTTCATGGCTGATCTCACTGACTCCAAATGTGCGTGCATCGCCTTTATAAATGATCCCATGATCTCCAAAACCTCACAAGCACAGACACATTTTTTTCGGAGCAATTCCGTTAGGCTTAGCTCTTCTGGAACGCAGTTAACTTAAGGTTCTTACTCTCACGTTGATTTTCTTAGGACAAGAATCACTGTCTGCTCGCAAGATTTCGTTTTTTTCTTTTGTCTCATAAATCTAATATGTGACATGATCCCCCGATGGACGAAGGAGTGAGGCCCTCTGCCAAGTGTTACTACTGCCATGTTTTTTTTGAAAGCTCATTTATTATGACAGCTCTCCCTCGAGAAATTGTCTGAAGCAATTTTTTACGTAATCTTCGCGTTTCTGTTGACATTTGAGTTTTTGTCATATAATTTTTGCTTTTCGATAGGTGAAATATGATTTAACGTTTCTTACATGATAGATTTTTTTAAATTAATTTAGTGCCAATTGTTTTTATTTTGCAAAAACTGCAAAAAGACAGTTCTAAAATTAACTGGAAATGTTTAATAAGAGTGAAGCTTTTAGTTGGCTATTCTATTGCATTTCTATTATGTTCATCCACAAGCTAATTTTTTATCTACCAGCTTTAATTGCAAGCTTAAAATATACTCAACAAGATTTCTTCCTTTTCACTGGAGGAACTGGTCCGTCAACGTTGAAAGCCATTGAGATTTTGGCAGAACGAAACAGCGAAAGAGAAGAGGATTTGAATTCAAACGTGACAACCTAAATAGGGCAAAAAAGATTGGGCACTTACTTTTCATTTGTGCAGCTTGTTGTTTGCATCTCCAGAAAAGATTTATTATCTGTCGTATTACATTAAAATTTGAAGGGCAATTGCCAGAGTTTATCTTAATATTGTTAGAAGAAAAGAAATTCTGCGTATGCAGGCTTTATAGCAGAATTCAGATCTATTCTGATTTTGCCCTGCTCTATCCCACAGCGTAGTGGATTTATATCTTTTACGCCCTATACGCCCTACATGCTGGTTTTTACATGGTAAACTGATATATAGGTAACTGTCCCATTAAACAGTTTGTTACAATCCCCCTCCATTGCATGCGTATATCTGTTCTTGTTTGTTCGACATAGGTAAGGACTAAAACTAGTGCGCTGTTGATAATGCTATATTTAGATTGTTTTTTCTTTGTAGCCAGTTTGGCTTGCATTTAGCATATTGATTGACCTAGACGACAACAAAGCTGTTCGCAGATTGGTTAAACACACTTCTGAACCGATTTTCAAAGGTATTCACTACTGTTTCATCCCCTGCCTTTAAGCTTCTGAACAAGGCTCAACCATCACAATGTCTGCTACGAAATACGTAAAAACATGTGCAAAACCCGCGAAAATGAAACCAAGGGCGGTGATGAGATTTGTGATTGTTTTGTAAGCTGTTTTCACATGTGTACGTCAACACTTCGTGCACAAGTTTGACAGCTGTACTGCTCATTGGCCCAAAAAACTGGGTCAGAAGGCCCTACATCCCTGCCATACTTGTGTTGCCAGTTTGGATCTCTTCTGCTTAGCCACTCCTTCATCTCAGAGCTTAGTGGATTTATATCATATACGTCCTCGAGCGCACGCGCATTCTTTTTCATAGAAAACAGCTATATCAGATATGATGTTATTGAATAGTGTGCTTTTAAGTGATATGGCCAATTTTGTTGCGTGGATGTGCCAAAACAATTTTAGAGAACTGGTCGTCTGAGTTTTCATACTGATCCAAGTTCACTCGACAGTGCGCTACAAGACCACCCCATCAACCTGAAAAACTCTGCAGTAACACGTGTGCTTTGATTGGATCAATTGCAAGCCTGCAACGCAGGGCACGAAAATTTTGGTAATTTAAGTCAAGAAACATCTTCTTGCTAACTAAAGTCTATCTGATCACGCTATCAACGGCGATCTAAAGCAATTTCGCCCATTATCCAGAATTGAAATGAAGCTCCTAGATATCGTATTGAGACGCATCAACCACCTTCAGTCTCTTGTTCAGAAACAACAAAGGAGGAGAAAAAAGGAAAATCGAAGGAAAAACGTCTACGACTAAAGAAACAGTCGGCCAAATCCATCCTCCCCACTTTTGGAGATCTTTTCTACCTTGCTTGGGTGAGTCGGCATCGCATGGGTAGGTCAGCTCCAAAGAAAAACAACGGGGTGTATATCGGCATTGATCTGAAAAGCGTGAAAATTGTTAGCTCATTTCCATGGCACGGAGGGAGAATTTTTTGTCTTTTTAAAAGTTGCTTACATTTGAATGTATCTTCAAATGTCCATATAATGCATATTCTTTGAAAATTTTTTAAATTGTCTAGTTCGATTAATTGTGCTATCTTGTAAACCAGAAATTAAGAGAAGCATAATTATTTATTTGAAAAAGTTCAGTTTCACAGTGGAAGGAGTGTTCCAAGTATGACGATTCTTCAGGCTATCAAAACAGCTACATCATATTGATTACCATTTTTTCGACGTGACTACTAAATTTCAAGTCGGAGTAAATTACTATTGCTAAGTCTTTTTGAAAGCTTATGCTCTTATAAAACTTCTGACTTTTCCCTTGAGAAATCGGCTGAAGCAATTGATAATGTAACAATCGCTTATATTAGCAATATTTCAAAAATCCAAAATAAAAACACAATGGATTGAATAACATTGTCCGCATTTCTAATAACAGGTGAATGTTTTTCATCTAAATTTCGTTTTCTTTTGATAAGTTAAATAAAAACTTACGTTTCTTCACATAATAGTTTCTTTCAAGTAATTTGTTTTCAGTTGCATTTGTTTTGCAAAAAATACATCAAGATGGATCAAGAAGTAAAAAAAAATATTGAAAAAGTAATGGTTTCTAGTAAGCAATATTAGTGCATTTCTATTATAATCGTCAACAGGCTAATTTTTTATGTATCCCTTGAAAATGCAAGCATAAAATATACTAAGCAGGATGGTGCTCCCATACGCTGCAGGGATTGGCCCGTCAGTGACAAAAAATAATCTGTTTTAGGCAGAACAAATCAGCAACTAATTTAAAACTGAATTTAGCTCCAAAGGTCTATAAAAAGCATTTTCTTTGAATGTTCTCAAGCGGAGGGAGAAATTTTTGTCCTTTTAAAAGTTGGTTACAACTGAATGTATCTCCATATAATGCATATTTTTTGAGAAATTTTAAACTGTCTATGTCGATTAATGTCAGCAAATAATTTAAAACTGAATTTAGCTTCTAAAGTCTACAAAAAGCAATTTCTTTGAATTTCTTTGATAGTTCTCAAGCTGTGTAAGTCGACATATTTCATGTTAGCAAATTTGTCTACCATGATTTGGTACAGGCATAATGATTGATTTGAAAAGGTTCAGTTTCACAGTAGAAGGAATGCTAAAATGATTATCATTCTTCAGGCTATGAAAACAGCTACAAAATTTCTGCAACCTTTCTTCAACTAGACTACTCTATTTCAAAACAGGTTACCTTACTACAGCCAAGTCCTTTTTAATACTTATGCTCATATGAAAACACATACATAACCCTTGAGAAAAAGTCTGAAGCAACTTTTATTGTAACTGTCGCTTAAATAAACAATAATTCAAATAGCGAATTTAAAAAGGCAATAGATTGGAGAACACTGTCTGCATTTCTAATAACAGTTGATTTTTTGTCACCTAAATTTTATTTTTTGATTGAAGTTGTATATAAACGTACGTTTCTGTACATGATAGTTTTTTCAAGTAACTTATTCTCAGTTGCTTTTGTTTCGCAGAAAATACCAAAAGATATTTCCAATATTAAAATGAAAAATTTGAATTGAGTAATTGTTTCTAGTTGGCTATACTAATGCAATTCTATTTTGTTCTTCAACCGGCTAAATTTTTATCTATCACCTGAAAACGCCAGATTAAAATATGCTAAGAAAGATTATGCTCCCACACACTAGAGGATCTAGTCCGTCAGTGAAGAAAAGTACTCAGTCTTAGGCAGAACAAATCAGCAGCTAATTTATAACTGAATTTAACTCCAAAGGTCTATAAAAAGCTATTTCTTAACGTTGTCAATAATGTGTAAGTCGACTTATTTCAGATGTCCAAATTTGTAAACCATAATTTAGGACAGACATAATTATTGATTTGTAAAATTTCAGTTTCACAGTGGAAGGAGTGCTAAATTGTTTATTGTTCATCAGGCTATGAAACTAGCTACAAAATTTCTGCAATTTTTCTTCAATAAGATTACTCAATTTTAAAGCGGATTAATGTACTACTGCCAAGTTTTTTTTTGAAAATTTATGTTTTTTTGAAAGCGTTTCCATTTCCCCTTTAGGAATTGTCTGATACATTTTTTAATGTAACCATGGCGTAAACTAACAATGATTCAAATAGAAAACTTAAAAAAACGTTGACTTGGAGAATCTTTTTGGCATTTCTGTTAAAATTTGAATTTTTGTCTTCAAAATATTGCTTTTTGGAAAATTATTTTTGCTTGTCTTTTCTGTGCTTTAAAATATTTTTTCCGAGTAGCTTATTGTTAGTTGCTTTTTTGCAAAAAACTACAACAAGCCAATTTAAGCCTAAAAATATCAAAAGCGTAAATTTTTAGTCGCCTATACTATTGCATTTCTATTGTGTTCGTTAACAGGCTAATTTTTCATCTATCACAAAAAAGCGCAAGCTTAAAAAATGATAAGCAAGATGATTTACCATCCACTGGACGATGGATCCGTCAGCGTTGAAAGCGAGTCAAATTTAGGCAGAACAAATCAACAAATCAAGTAGAGGATAGGTTTTCTTATGTGATAACCTAAATTGGGGGGGAAAATAAGTTTTTTTGTGCAGCTTGTTGTTTTGAATCTCCAGAAAAGAGTTGGCATCTGTTGCATTACTAATAGATGTTGCAGGCCAATTGCGAGAGTCTATCTGTGAATTATGCTAAGTAGGAAAACTGCTGTGTAGGCAGTCTTTTTAGCAGCATTTGTGTCTACTTGACCCTCCTCAATCCACAGCTTAGTGAGCACATATCTTTTATTCCCCCAAGCGCACGTGCCCTTTATTTACATAGTTAACTGTAATATATGTTAAAAAGTGTTTAAATAGTGTGTCTTTATGTGATGTGGTCAAGCTTGGATCTTGGTACCTTGATAACCCGAAAAATTGAGAGACCAGATCTTTTGAATATTCAACCTTGGAGCGAGTTCACTTGACAACGCACTACAATTTGCCGCTGAGGGCTAATCCTTTAAACTTTTCTGCTGCGTTGCGCACTTCTCTATGTTCTGGTTTATGAGATTTGAAGAAATGATGAAAAGGTAAACACAATTGAAAAACGTCTTTGTTTCGATTAAGTTCAGTTTGGTCGACTCTCTAAACAAATCCTGAAATCCCACGGGTATCCTAATAGCCCCACTGTAGCCTCTTGTGTTCCTGCAGGCGTCGTGCTCGGGATTTGAGATTTCTCATCGCAGAGTAGATGTTTTTCTGCCACCTCACGTTTTCTTCTAGCCACAGTAAATTATCTTCGTATCTTTCACCGTTGAATATCGTTGTTTACTGCAACGTCTTTATAGCTCGTTTTTTGTCTCCTGAATGACCGGCTGCATCTCAATTTGAGGAAAGGGACTCAAAATCCCAGCGCTTACTCAACTGGTTTGCCAAACAATCATCTGCAATTGATATTTCGGTTTTGACAAGAGTTGCTGCTTGTTTCGCTGGTTGGGCACAACTTAATGCCCAGCCAATCTACAATCTTACTGTACACGGTGCTTTTTTTCTTCCAACTTAATGAATTCAAAGGGAATGACAGATATCGCAGCAGCCTTGTTCAAAAATCAATTGAAATTTTTCAGATTGTAGGTCTGATATGGCAAATTCCTCAAAAATGGGTAACGGATTCTCAATTCCCGCCGTTCTACAATCTGTTTACGCAACTTCAGTTTCTCATAAACATAGAATAGCAACGTTTTCAAGGCTCCAGATTTCTCATGCGCTGAAACAGCTATCTGCAATGTTTAGATCTTTGTGATTCCATGAGTTCCTGCTACTAACAAAAAAGCTCTCAGGTCTTGTTGCTGAAGTTCACAAGCAATTAATTTGTCCTCAAAGGAGATTGAGGATCCAAAATTACATATGGCCAGCAAATTTAGGCTAAGGTTTCTGCTTTTCAGTTTATTTCGCACCACTGTGAGTCCTCCGTCCGTGGGTGATGTTGGCTGCTACAGCAGCTGTTGTAGCATCTGAGACACCCATTTTAACCTCCTTCTTTGAGAAGTGACTATGAAAGAGTCTTTCGTGTCGACTGCCACAATTTGGCACACTACAAATTTACTTTTCCAATCTCTTGAACGATGACTAGGTCTCAGGTCTCAGACGGTTGAAAAAAAGTCTGTCCATTTTTGATAATGCATTCTAGATTCTATGGGTTTGCAAAATCCTGAACATTTGATGCACGACCATTTGTTTCCGAATTTTCTCGGCTCTGAATTTTAGAGTTTGTTTGTGCTGACAAGTGATCGATTCTAACAACTCTTTGACGTCAATCAAGTTTGGTCTCAGTAGACGATGATCTCGCAAGTGTCTCATTCACCGCTCATTGAGTTGAGGAGAAGGTTCTCTGGTTGCTGAACTTAAAACTCCCTCTGTCTTCAGGTCATGCTGGTATCCAAGCTGTGTTAAGTCTTTTACTGTATTTGTGACTACGCTCAAAAATTGATCGGTGCTACTGGAGTCATCGTGTCTAAAAATCTCGCTGAAAATCTTTTTCAATTGGGATGCAATTATTATGCTCGGTCTGCCCGTTTTTTGCAGAGAAGATCCCAGGCTTGATAAAAGTGATCGCGAGCCGAATTCCTGTCCAGATAATGCTGCTTTTGCTCAAACGATGAAGCTGATCATCAGATACTGCTTGTACTCAGTTTCAACTAACTGCCTTTGGTGAACAATTACATCAAAGAGTTCACGCCGCTCAGGTCACTCCAGTGGTTCTCCTAAAAATTTGGTTAACTTGTGTTTGGGTAATCCTCGGGATCCAGTGGTCAATACTGGCTGATGAACATTTTGTGTTGTGGTTTGGCTCATTGTAGTCCAGTTTCGACTCTCCATTGATCTGCTGCGAAAGGTGTGCTTGGAAATTCTCTGCCATTTTCTTGGTTGTCGATGCTCCTTGCTGTTGAAGTGTTGAAGTGTTGTCCTGGTCAAATACGTTTGCGGGCCGCCACCCTAATTGCTTAAAAATTCTCTATTCTTTTGAGATTTCTCAGCTCATGCAATGGCGCTGAAAATAGTTGTACACGCGGTTTAAGCAGCAATTCAGTTTTTGGGTTGTTGCTGCATTGTTTGTCGCCTGTATCTTTTGTGACGTTTTTTTAAGGGGCAACAACACTACTTTGAGACAGTGGCCTGCTAGGTCCAGACTTTTTGGCAACCACTGATTGTTATTCCTATCTCACGTCTGGTTCCAGCATTTTCTGTGTCTTCTTGCACTAATGCAGAGGGCCCTTTATCTCCTTCTGGCGTTTACGTTTTTAGACGTTTCTGCTCTTCGACGGTTCCTGCTTTCTTCGGTCGTATTCGAGATCTTGCTCATGCCGTCACAGACGTAATTGTTCTCCCTGTTGTTTCGGTTGTAGACAAAGCTCGTACTCGTTTTGGCTCTAACGTAATTCTACTCCTCTTCTTTTTTCTAGCTCACTCTGCCACTCTGGCAATTGTTGCTCTGTTTCTTTCTTAGTTAATAGTTTTTCGAGCTCTAATTTGCCAACCTCTCGCCTTCTCAAAGAACGGGAGCTGGCGACACTGGGTTCTTTTTTGCCTCAAGGTGTAGCAGAATGCCGAGAGGAGGTCTCATTTTTATCCTCAAAGGTTCTGCTAATCCATTTCTTGTATCAACTAAAGCCATGTCCAGGTCGCTATCAGATGTCGTTGATTTTGTCACAATAAAGTTGTCGAGTTTTAACAACCCTCAGTGTAACCGTACCACTTAGTTATGCTTCGATTGTAACTTCTGTTATCATTGAAGTTCCCAAACGCTTAGGAGCGAGCTTTTGGCTTCACCACTTTAATTAACTCTGCCTAAACTTCATCTAGCTTTCTGAGCAGTTGATTCAATTTGTAGTACAAATTCTGTTTTTCGGAGGAACAGAAAATGTTGTCTTTCAGCGTCCTCTCGGATTTCGAACACTCGCTCACTATCGGTTTAGCATCTTCCATTAGGTTGTGCAATTGCAACGCGTCCTCTCGATGAACGATATATTCACGATATTCCTCAATTTCTTGGAGTCTTGGTCTTTGTCAACTACCCATCGCAAAATCTTACTTTTTTGTTCCAACATGTTTTGAGTGTGATTATCGAAGTTTTCTGAATAGTTTGTTTTTAACAGTAGCCTCTGCCTCTCTTTGTTTTCCACCGATATAATTAATTAATTAAATATCATTTACTACATCATTTTTTCCGATTAGTTAATCAAGCAAAGTGACATAGGTCATTATTTACATATTAAATGTAAAGTTGTCACACAAATTGCTTGTATTAACATATGCAAGAGTGATAAAAGCGTAATACTAAATGCCTCATATGTCCGGAATTTGACCTCAATAAACATCTAAAATATCATAGGAAGAAATTTTTTAAAACTAACAATGAATATCAAAATATCAAAAAATTTTTGCACAATATAATACGTAAAAGCCACAATTTTAAGTATGATTAAACATCGTTCGGTGTGTCCATGGATCGCATAGGGGTTGCCCCAGCCGTGTTCTAAATCTTTGGTTGCTCAATGTTTCCTTTCCCAAAATCAGAGGCTTTACACATTTACACTCCTGTTGGTCTGATGGCTTGTGCATTTGTTAAATAGTGGCGCCAAAAAGTGGAGACCTATTCGTATACGGTTTTGTTTGGTCTATTATATCTGAATGTTGCAGATGATCCCACTTTGCGTTTCTAGAATTAAAAAGTCGAAAGATTCCCATACATTTACAAATTTCAAACTTCGGCTATTAAACATCGTTCGGTGTGTCCATGGACCGCATAGGGGTTGCCCCAGCCGTGTTCTAAATCTTTGGTTGCTCAGTGTTTCCTTTCCCAAAATCAGAGGCTTTACACATTTACACTACCAATCTTGAGACGTAATACTAAATGCCTCATATGTCCGGAATTGGACCTCAAAAAACATCTAAAATATCATAGGAAGAAATATTTCAAAACTAACAATGAATATCAAAATATCAAAAAATTTTTGCACAATATAATACGTAAAAGCCACAATTTTAAGTATGATTAAACATCGTTCGGTGTGTCCATGGACCGCATAGGGGTTGCCCCAGCCGTGTTCTAAATCTTTGGTTGCTCAGTGTTTCTTTTCCCAAAATCAGAGGCTTTACACATTTAAACTCCTGTTGGTCTGATGGCTTGTGCATTTGTTAAATAGTGTGGCCAAAAAGTGGAGACCTATTCGTATATGGTTTTGTTTGGTCTATTATACCTGAATGTTGCAGAAGATCCCACTTTGCGTTTCTAGAATTAAAAAGTCGAAAGATTTCCATACATTTACAAATTTTAAACTTCGGCTATTAAACGTCGTTCGGTGTGTCCATGGACCGCATAGGGGTTGCCCCAGCCGTGTTCTAAATCTTTGGTTGCTCAGTGTTTCCTTTCCCAAAATCAGAGGCTTTACACATTTACACTACCAATCTTGAGACGTAATACTAAATGCCTCATATGTCCGGAATTTGACCTCAATAAACATCTAAAATATCATAGGAAGAAATTTTTTAAAACTAACAATGAATATCAAAATACCAAAAAATTTTTGCACAATATAATACGTAAAAGCCACAATTTTAAGTATGATTAAACATCGTTCGGTGTGTCCATGGACCGCATGGGGGTTGCCCCAGCCGTGTTCTAAATCTTTGGTTGCTCAATGTTTCCTTTCCCAAAATCAGAGGCTTTACACATTTACACTCCTGTTGGTCTGATGGCTTGTGCATTTGTTAAATAGTGGCGCCAAAAAGTGGAGACCTATTCGTATACGGTTTTGTTTGGTCTATTATACCTGAATGTTGCAGATGATCCCACTTTGCGTTTCTAGAATTAAAAAGTCGAAAGATTCCCATACATTTACAAATTTCAAACTTCCGCTATAACGGCTGGGGATAGAAAAATCTGACTACGTAGTCCCCTACAATAGGACTACACTACCAATAGCAGGAAAGGCAAAGAGAGAGAGAGAGAGAGAGAGAGAGAGAGAGAGAGAGAGGGAGAGAGAGAGAGAGACAGAGAGAGAGAGAGAGAGAGAGAGAGAGAGAGAGAGAGAGAGAGATAGGTAGAGAAAGAGAGAGAGAGAGAGAGAGAGAGAGAGAGGGAGAGAGAGAGAGAGAGAGAGAGAGAGAGAGAGAGAGAGAGAGAGAGAGAAGGAGTTCATTCTCGGCCAGGAGGCCAAGAAAAAATAGAGTATACGTCTAATACATCTGTATTTAGGAAAGGACAGCATATATAAAAGATCATACATCATTAAGATCAAAAGACCTCTCGAATTAGTTTTTTTGTACAACACAATCAAATTTACGTCCACAACAAGATATGATCTAGTGTCGATGTAAAAACTTAGACATTTCTATAGAAGGTGTAAAAAATGAGTTTTCATGGCTCTTGTCCAAACATATGGACTCAAAGAGGATGTCACTTGTTCGCCTGAGTTTTCTCTGTTACTGAAAATTCGCATCAATTGAAAATTTATTGTGATACCGACCGGACAAATTTTAACGACAATAAAAAAGGGAAAACTTTAGCTAATTTTCATAGCTAGGAGGAAGATATTCATGTTTTTTAAGAGCTGTTCATAGCAGAGGATAGATTTGTTCAGAGATGTGTAAAGGTCCATACAAAGCGTTTTGTTTGAAAGTCTTAATGTTGTCCAAGTCGACTAACCCCTGGTGTGCAAACTTGTAAAACATAAATTAAGACAGGCATAATCATTGATCTGTAAAGGTTCAGTTTCACAGCGGAGAAAGCGCTTCAATGCCTATCACTCTTCATGCTATGAAAGCAGCAACCTGCTTTCTTCAAATTTTCTCGACGTTAACTTTTCGATTTCAAATTAGAGTGAAATAATACCGCTAAGTTTTTTCACAGCTTATGCTTTCATGAAAGTTTATAAATTTCCCTTGAGAAAATTTCAGAAGCAATTAAAATTGTTTGAGTAAGCTAAAAAAAATTTAATAAAACAAACATAAAGACGCATTCTCCTGGGGAATATTGTCCGCGTTTTTATTAACTGTTGAAATTATGTCGTCTAATTTTTTGTCAACTTATATGGGAACGTACGTTCCTGTAGATGATAGATGTTTTTCTAAGTAACTTATTGTCAGTTGCTTTTAATTTGCGAAAATCAAAAAACCCAATTTGGAAATTAATTGGAAAAGTTTGGAAAGATTAATGGTTTCCAGTCGGCTATTTCACTGCATTTCTATTACATTTGTCAACAAGCTAAATTTTTTGTCTACCAAATAAAAACGCCAGCTTAAAAAATATACTAAGCAAGATTTCTCATCCACTGGATGAACTGGTCAGTCAGCATTGAAAGCAATTGAATCATTGGAAGAACGAACCAGCGAAAAACAGGAGGATTTGTTTTCCTACGTGATAAACGAATTGAGTCAAAAGAAATTTTCTTTTCTTTTTTCGAGCTTTTTATTTGCACCTCCAGAAAAAAGTTTTTACCTGTTCCATTAAAGAGCAATAAACGTTCCCAGCCAATTGTCAGAGCCTGTTTCTGCAGTATGCGAAGTAGAACAACTGCTGCGTAGGCAGGCTTTCTACCAGAGTTTGAATCTATTCTGTTTTGGCCCTCCTCCACCACACAGCTCAGTGGGTTCATATCTTTTACGCTCTCAAGTACACGCTCCTTTTTTTACATAGTGAACTGCTATATAAACTATAATATTATTGAATAGTGTGTTTTTACGGGATATGGCCGAGATGGGTACGTGGATGCCCCGAAATTGTTTTTAGATCACCTCGTTCAAATGTTCATCCTTGGTGCAAGTTCAAATGAAAGTGCACTATGAGACAGCCCCAACAACTTGAAAAAAACTCAGATAGGTTTTTGTGAGAGGCCTGAGTATCAACCAATTTAACCGAAATCGAGCAAAATGGGAACAGTTGCACGCCATCCTCAGTGACAAAAATAACAGGGCACCATATGGCACGTGATTAACCGAACAAAAGAGTTGGGAAATTTTCTCTTCAGGAACTATTTGACAAATTGAACTAATTGAAGCAAACAATCGCTGCAATTGTGTACCAGCAACGGTTTGGGACGCCGATCGTTGTGTACAATTAGCAGAGCACGAAGGTCGCAGTAATTCAAGTCATCAAACACCTTCTCACTAATCGAACTCTATCTGATCAAGCTATCAATCAGGCTATCAGATCTAAAGCAAGCTTTTCCATTAACCAGAATTGAACCTAAGCTCCTAGATATCTTATTGAGACGCATCAAACACCTGCAGTCTCCTGTTCAGAAACAACAACAAAAGCACAAAAAATGAAAATGGATGGAAGGTCGTCTACGACTCAGATAATAGGCAGCCAACTCAGTCATCCCCGCTTCTGTAGAATTCTATTGACTCGCATGGGTGAGTTGGCATTGCATATTGCATGGGTATGTCAGTTCTAAATAACAACGATAAAGGAGTGTATGTTAGCACTGAACTGAAAAGCGTAAAATTGTTAGCTCAATTTCATGGCACGGAGGAAGACATTTTTTTCTTTTTGAAAGCTATTTATACCTGAATGTAGTTCCAAATGTCCATATAATGCATATTGTTCAAAAAATTTTAAATTGTGTAGGTTGATTAATGTTAGGTGTGCTATCTTGTAAACCATAAATTAAGACAAGCATAATCATTTATTTGAAAAGGTTGAGTTTCACAGTGGAAGGAGTGTTCCAGTTATTAGGATTCTTTATGCTACCAAAACAGCTACATCATTTTGTTTATCAATTTTCGACATGACTACTAGATTTCAAGTAAATTACTATTGCGAGGTCTTTTTGAAAAATTTGTTTCTACGAAAATTTAAACCTTGCCCTTGAGAAATTGGCTGAAGCAATTAATTATATAACCGTCGCTTATATTAACAATAATTCAAATGGATAAATCAAAAGCGCGTTGAATTGGAGATCATTGTCCGCATTTCTAATAATAGTTGAATTTTTGTCATCTAATTTTTGTTTTTTGATAAGTTATATATGAACGTACGTTTCTGTACATGATATTTATTAAGTATTTTTTTTGTTGCTTCTGTTTTACAAAATATACAACAAAATAGTTCAAAAATTAAGGTGACAGATTTGGAAATCGTAATGGTTTCTAGTTGGCTATACTAAAATATTTCTATTATGTTGGTCATCAGGCTTATTTTTTATCTATCTCCTAAAACACAAGCTTAAAATATACTAAGCAAGATGATGTTACCGTACACTGGAGGAGCTGGTCCGTCAGTGATGAAAAGTGGTCAGTCTTTTGCAGAACATATCAGCAAAAAAGAGGATTTTAATTCCACATGATAATATAAATTGGGACAAAAAGAAGTTCCTTTTTTTGTTCAGCTTGTTGTTTGCGCCTCCAGAAAAGATTCGTCATCTGTTGCATTACTAATAAACGTTGCAAGCCATCTGCAATATCATACCTCTGCATTATGCGAAGTAGGAGAACTGCTCCGTAGGCATTCTTTCCCAACAAAATTTAGTTCTGATCTGTTTTGCCCTACCTCCAACTGACTGCTTAGTAGGCTTATACCTTTTACGCCCCCAAGAACAAGTGCTTTTTTACATAGTATACTGTTATATTGTGTGTTTTTTGTTATATGTTCAGCTTACTAAGTGGATGTCTCAAAAATGTTTCGGGAAATCAGCTTGTTTGAATGTTCGTCCTTGGTGCGATTTCACTCGACAACGCACTACATGAAAGCCCCAACACATGAAAATGAAGCAGACACACTTCCGCTGTGAGAGGCTTCACTTTCAACCACGGCAACTCAAATTGATCAAAATGGGAACTAATTCGCGCCCTCCTCAGCGGCAAACCGAAACAGATCATCATTTAGCACGGCTGCATCATCATTTTGATCAGTGACTAACCGAACAGAAAAGTTGGGAAACTTAATGTTCAAGAACTACTGGACAAATTGAACAAGTTGAAGCAAAGAATCGCTGTTACGGTGTACCTGCAACACCATGAGACGCCAAACGTTGTGTAGGAATTGCAAAGCACGAGGATCACAGTATATCAAGTCAACAAACATATTCTCACAGAGCATCCTTTATCAGCGACGGTCTAAAGCAAATTCACTCATCATCCAGAATTGAAATTAAGCTCCTGGATATTGTACTGAAAGGCATCAACCACTTGCAGTTTTTGTTCAAAAACAACAAAAAAAGAACAAAAATTGAAAATTGAAGAGCAAATGTCTACAACTCAAGAAATAGGCGGCCAACTCCAACTTCCCCGCTTTTGAAGAATCCATCTCCATTGGTTGCGTTTATCTGTTCTCGTTTTTTTGACCTGGATAAGGACTAACAATCATTCAGGGTGGTTTTGCTATTTTTTAGACTGCCTTTTCTTTGTAGCTCGTTCAGCTTATTTTTAGCAAATTGACTTACCTAGGTAAGGATCATAGCTATTTCGAGGATGGTTAAACAAAATTCTGAAACGGTATTCTTAGGTACCCACCATTGTTTTCATTCCACGCCTCCAATCTTCTGAACAAGTCTCAGCCATCATAATGTCTACGCAATGTGTACAAATATGTACAAAAGCTGCCAAAAGAATATCAAGGGCGTTGATGAGGATTATGAACTTTTTGTATTTTAATGCCAAATGTGCACCACAACCCATCGTGCACAAGCTGGACACCTGAACTGGTCACTGGCGTCAAAAAACTGAATCAGAAGGACCTACATCTCTGCAGCGCTTGCGTTGCCAGTAACAAGAGAGATAAGTTTATCAGAAAAGCATTAATTGCTGGAAAAAATGAGAAAAAAAAACAGGAAATTTATTCTGAAGTTTAAAAAAAGTCTCAAAAATTGTCAAAATTTTTGCTTCAAGTATGAGTTTCCTGAACTAACCATGACTGTACAAAGCCTAAAGGTACCGTTGTGGCCCACTTACGGAAAAGCAACCGATATCAAAAAACGACATGTTAAAAAGTAAAAAAAATCTGTCTAATACAAGGAAGCAAAAACAATCACACGCCCAAGCAATCCGACCACAACATGAAACATTAATTCCACATGATAATTTAAATTGGGACAAAAAGAAGTTCCTTTTTTTGTTCAGTTTGTTGTTTGCGCCTCCAGAAAAGATTCGTCATCTGTTGCATTACTAATAAACGTTGCAAGCCATCTGCAATATCATACCTCTGCATTATGCGAAGTAGGAGAACTGCTCCGTAGGCATTCTTTCCCAACAAAATTTAGTTCTGATCTGTTTTGCCCTACCTCCAACTGACTGCTTAGTGGGCTTATACCTTTTACGCCCCGAAGAACAGGTGCTTTTTTACATAGTATACTGTTATATTGTGTGTTTTTTGTTATATGTTCAGCTTACTAAGTGGATGTCTCAAAAATGTTTTCGGAAATCAGCTTGTTTGAATGTTCGTCCTTGGTGCGTTTTCACTCGACAACGCACTACATGAAAGCCCCAAAACATGAAAATGAAGCAGACACACTTCCGCTGTGAGAGGCTTCACTTTCAACAACGGCAACTCAAATTGATCAAAATGGGGACTAATTCGCGCCCTCCTCAGCGGCAAACTCAAACAGATCATCATTTGGCACGGCTGCATCATCATTTTGATCAGTGACTAACCGAACAGAAAAGTTGGGAAACTTAATGTTCAAGAACTACTGGACAAATTGAACCAGTTGAAGCAAAGAATCGCTGTTACGGTGTACCTGCAACACCATGAGACGCCAAACGTTGTGTAGGAATTGCAAAGCACGAGGATCACAGTATATCAAGTCAACAAACATATTCTCACAGAGCATCCTTTATCAGCGACGGTCTAAAGCAAATTCACTCATCATCCAGAATTGAAATTAAGCTCCTGGATATTGTACTGAAACGCATCAACCACTTGCAGTTTTTGTTCAAAAACAACAAAAAAAGAACAAAAATTGAAAATTGAAGAGCAAATGTCTACAACTCAAGAAATAGGCGGCCAAATCCAACTTCCCCGCTTTCGAAGAATCCATCTCCATTGGTTGCGTTTATCTGTTCTCGTTTTTTTACCTGGATAAGGACTAACATTCTTTCAGGGTGGTTTTACTATTTTTTAGACTGCCTTTTCTTTGTAGCTAGTTCAGCGTATTTTTAGCAAATTGACTTACCTAGGTAAGGACCATAGCTATTTCGAGGATGGTTAAACAAAATTCTGAAACGGTATTCTCAGGTAACCACCATTGTTTTCATTCCATGCCTCCAATCTTCTGAACAAGTCTCAGCCATCATAATGTCTACGCAATGTGTACAAATATGTACAAAAGCTGCCAAAAGAATATCAAGGGCGTTGATGAGGATTATGAACGTTTTGTATTTTAATGCCAAATGTGCACCACAACCCATCGTGCACATGCTAGACACCTGAATTGGTCATTGGCGCCAAACAACTGAATCAAAAGGACCTACATCTCTGCAACGCTTGCGTTGCCAGTAACAAGAGAGATAAATTTATCAGAAATGCATTAATTGCTCGAAAAAATGAGAAAAAAAACAGGAAATTCATTCTGAAGTTTAAAAAAAGTCTCAAAAATTGTCAAAATTTTTGCTTCAAGTATGAGTTTCCTGAACTAACCATGACTGTACAAAGCCTAAAGGTACCGTTGTGGCCCGCTTACGGAAAGGCAACCGATATCAAAAAACGACATGTTAAAAAGTAAAAAAAAATTTGTCTAATACAAGGAAGCAAAAACAATCACACGCCCAAGCAATCGGACCACAACATTGCTGACGTAAACAAAATCTTCCATCTTCTCAATCTTAAATGTGAAGTGACACAGCTGAAAAACTTGGACCGTTTACGGACGAACAAAATATTGTCATTTCGTCAACTGCAGGCTTAACGAATTACAATAAACCGGTTTATGTCAGAAACGAACTGAAGTGAGAGGAACAAAAACCTGAGATTGATCTCCTTCAATCCTGAAAGAGTTGATTGACAGCGAAATTGACTAGAATGGTATAAGAATGTGCACGCTTGAATTAGAGCAGAAGAAAAAACTGAGTGGATATCAGCGAATGCTTATTTCAATGTTCGAAGTCTTCAGGACATAGAAAGAAGCATCTTTTTCAGCAATGCTGTACAACTACAGGACTATGATATCCTATGTTAAGTCGAGGCTTGTTTGGTATCCCATATTACCGGCAACGCGTTTTTCCTGCCTGGATACATCCTACAAAAAGACAGGAAATCCAAAAACATGATCAGCAAGCATGCAGGTGCGCATATTGCTATCGAAGAAAGCCTCAGTTTCTCCAAAAACTATCTCGACAACTTTGACTGCCGTACCGTAATAATGAATGAGTCACTCAATCTCTTTGTATGCTGCCTTCGCAACTGGCCCAAAGAAAACTATACCGAAAATTGCTTGACCGGCTAAATATTTTAGTCCCATCTTTTCCACCGGGTGACCCTCTGATTATCACATGAGATATAAATTTTCCTGACATCCATTGGCCAACAATGTAATCATCTGCTATGGCAAATTAGACACTCTTCCCAGCGGCAAACTCTAACTGACTACTCACGCACGCGTTGACTTGCGTATGAAGCAAGCTTATTCAAAGCAGAACAAAATCACTCTCTGATTACTGATAAGTTTTTCATCCCTGCGGTCAGCGTCTTCTTCACCAAACCAAATAAAGACGACAGTAAGCCACAAGAGTCTCCTTTTCCGGACTTTGAAACGTTCTCCCTCAAAACTGTAACTGGGGTATACTAACCGAGGAAACCAATAACCGCCCCTTCAAGCCGTACTCTTATAGCAAAATTGACAGCTTAGTCAATAGCTGGTATTCTGTTAAACTTGAGATCTTCCCAGACAACGTCCCAGCTAGAACAAACCACCGCAAAACCCTGTGAACCTGGATAAAGCAGGCAGCTTCCAAAATAATGAAAACACTGAACAGGACCAGGACAAGAGCCCTTGCTAAGCAGAAGAGTTACATCTACGCGAAGGCAGGAAAAGGGAAGGAACATGTAAAATCGATGGTTGAAAGAGACTAATAGACATACGAAGAGAAAATTGTCCCAGGTCGAAGCTTTTCAGGACTTAAAAACCTCATAATCATAAAGAAAACCCTCCAAGTTCCTCCAACACGTCATTGGGACAACAAAGCAGTTCAACGGATGAACCAAAAAACAGAACTGATCAATTCTACAGCAAAAATCATGTAACTAGCAAATATTTAACCAAAGAAATTGAAACAGCTCATTGTGAATTGAAATAGGTAGGAGCAGCAAGGAAGGGACTTGATGCTATTGGTATAATTGTCCTGAAGAAAACCGCCTTTTCAATAAGTAAATTGCTGCACTTCATTTTTAATATACTTCTGAAAAAAGCCACGCTAGAAGCTCCATGATGGAATGATCTTAAATGGAAGCTCCGTGAGATAGCGACTTTCGTCATATCAAAAAACCAACATTTTGTTTAAACAACAGACCTGTTAGTCCCCTATGTTACGTGGTGAAACTTTTTGATTAATTCCCCACAGTCAGCTGCTTAAAAAATAGACAATTTTGGAATAGATGGAAATCTACTGAAATTTCTGACCAATAATTGCTCCGAACTCAGCAATGAGTTCGCATCGGATAAAAATGACCCAAATAGCTGAACGTGACTATTGGGATACCATAGCGTTCCCTTCTCGGACCAATCCCCTTTATCATATTTAAAAATGACCTTCCAGAAAAATTGCAAAATGACTGTTACGGCTATGCAGACGATTATAAGAGTTTTGGAATAGATGAGAGTTTAACGAAGCGAGACATGGATGTACTCCGATCATGGTGCAAAGAAAACCATTTGGAACTATATTTATCAAAATGCCACAACCTATAATTCAAAGCCAGGGACCGTGACTCAGTAAAACAAATAGCATTCAAAACAAAACTGCAATCAGCTGTGTGCTTGTGACTTGTCGATATTTATTTCCTCAAACACAGATTAGATTCAAAAAATTTTTGGAAATTTCAGAGTTGAGACTTGAAATTTATACAATCAAAAATCTTCTGAGTTTGGGTAACTCCACTACAGAAATGTACAATTTTCTCTCGCTATAGCATAGATGACAATGTTTACAATACAGGTAAACAAAAATCAAAATCATTAACAGGTCATTATGTGACAAACTAATGAACTTAAAACCCATATAAGGTTGTTTATGGAGGGGGCGTTACTTAAATTTACATATGGCGCGGCAATTAAGGCTATTTGGCATTATTCAGCACACTTGACATTAAACATAACTGTGTGTAAAGTTGAACAAAGGTATAAATTCACTACAATTTTTGGTAAGAACTGGACATTATGTAAATGACAAACACCGCCATTTCACCTTCGGTGTTTCACACAGTTAGTTATGATATTTATGCATTTACTGATAACAAATAAATCACAACCAATGAACCTGGTAACAGAATTTTACAGAAATTAACAAAACATGCCAAAGTGGCCTAATTCTCGGACTTTTTATGAAAACGATGAAAAAAATGCCATCAAAATGATAATTCCGAAAGGGGCCATATGAAAATCTTTAGCTCAACTAGAAAAAATATGCTAGGAAACTTTGTCCTGCGACGTCATCTTCACACGGTAAATTGAAATTGAAAGGTCTAAAAATCAAAAAGTGAGCACATTTTGAATAACAAGAGGAACAAAGGTCAACATACAGCATGAATATGAAGAAGAACTCTTTTGGATCAATGCCGAACTGCATAAGATTTCAATTTATTGCAGCGAAAATTATGTTGCTCACTTCATTAGAGAGAACATTAGCACTTTATATAGTGTAATTGGGTAATTCAGTCTCAAGGTCACCCACATACGGCTAAAAAGCTACAAGTTAGATGTGAGACAGTAGTACTATACGGAATGGCTACTTCCAGCATAACAATTTACTGCAACTTAACTTCCTCACGTCAAGGTCACATCGCACCAAATCTACTAAAATGTTCAAATAAGCAAGAAATTGCATGTTTTATAAGTTTTTATGATCAAAATGTATTCACGTTCCTGGCACCAAGTTATGTGAAAGGATCTCGTCCATTTAAAGGCCTATGGCCATCTTCCGCTACTGTCACATTATCACCCGTAGATACCCAATCATTACATTTGAATGAAGTCTTGATCACTCCGATAGTTTCCATTTAATCGTTAGAGAAAGTTTTGAGTTTGTGCATCTCTGGTGATTGTACCCAAAAGCTTTCTCTACAATACCGCACTACTGAAGTTGCGAGACTTTTATTATTTATAGCGCAAAGGCTTCCCGAATCCACTAAAGCTTTTGTACCGGTATTCCCGATGCAAATTTTTAAATTCACTGGCTCCACTTCTCTAGTGTTGTTATTGAAGGAGATTGTTGCAACACAGTTCTCATCATAGTCGTCGTAATCCGAATCGTAATTTGCATCGTAGATACTATGTTTTTGGAGCAATCTGTCAATATGGTTAACTTGCTCTCCGACTGTTGCTGAAGTGCCCACCGTTGCTGTCTCGGAAATGGAATCATCAACAGTGTTCACTCTGGGTTTCGGCTTAAATGGTTGTTTAGGTTTTCTACACACTTTGCAAAATGATTTGCAATTCCGCAGTTTTTGCAATTCTTCCCACGAGCAGGAAAGTTTCGTCGATGAGCAGCCGACCACCCATAGCCACAGTTGGAACAAATTGTAGGTATTACCAAACTGCTCGTTGATGGTCGCGATCTGTTCCAAAAACCTTGTAGGTTGTTTATAGATGTAGTCGTGGTTGCATTTGTAGTCTGATGAGTGGCATTTCCAGATATCTTCATCTGGTTCTGTATGC
The DNA here is from genome assembly GCF_964194025.1 of Convolutriloba macropyga. Lineage (NCBI taxonomy): Eukaryota > Metazoa > Xenacoelomorpha > Acoela > Convolutidae > Convolutriloba > Convolutriloba macropyga. The sequence continues at coordinate 48,209,574 of NC_134468.1, read as the reverse complement.
CCATCTCAATATACATGGCCACTTCTAAAACCTTCTTAGCCGTTCTCGTTTCCTTTAGCAATTCTCTTTGGATGTCACCGTCTTGCTTATTGGCTATGAAAACATCCCGAATGATGGATTCTTCGTGACTTCCTAGATAACAGTTCAAAGTAAATTCCCGGAGTTAACCATAGAACTTTTTGACGGGTTCTCTTTTTAATTGTTTCCTGGTTAAGAAGGTATAACGGTTAAAAGTTATATTTCGCTGCTTTGTAAATACCTGATCCAGACTCTCCCAAAGAACCAGACTGTCCCAAATATTCGATGTCCATCCATCCCGAGACTAAGATAAGTCAGAGCTTTGTTGTCGCAAAATTTCCAGAGTTTGTCGCCGCACAATATCCCTGCGAGTTCTATTTTCTGACATCTACTTAGCCATGCATTCTTGAGTTGTTCGTTCCGAGTTCTTCGATCACTTTCACACTGAGCCGTACTATTTTCTACATTATCTTTGTAAATGGGTTTGGGAGGAAAATGACTTTGTCCGGTGGATCTTCACGAAGAGTATCGATTGAAATACCCTCTTTTGCCAGGATGGCCAGTTTCAACATTATCTGCAAACGTTCCCATCTTAAGAGTGGTTTCAAAGTTGGTTTCTCCCAAAAGGGTTCGATTCCATGAAGGGAACGTTCTTTGACTGCTGACTGCGCCTTGTGATACATCTTGATGTGGAGGTATGTATTTGAGCCACGAATGTGTTGTCGATTGTTTGAATTGGATTCGAGGAGCGAATGCAATGTATTACTTATTCGTCGGATTACCACTTTTAGTTTTATGCAACTCTATTGTGATGACGTGGAATTCCTCCTCAAGTATAAATAGGATTTTTCTGACTCTAACACTGAGAAGAAGGAGAACAATTTCAAGAATTAAGTTTAGCGCATGAATGTTAACAAAAATGAGAAATATGATCGAAACTGAAAACCTGACTTCTTAGTCGGCGGTAAAATATATTGATGTGAAATATGGTTAGACATGATTTTTACTAAGACAAGGACAATCTTAAAACAATTAAGTCAAATTAACTGAATATGGTACAACTGTACCACATATCCACGTCTCCGACAAATTTTAAACTGCATAAGTGTAAAATTTATAATAGTAATAACATACGTACTGGTTAATATAGATAGTAATTTAAAATAAACTTGAACAACAACAATCCAACATATTGAGTGCACAGGCGGTGAGAAAACTATGCAAATTAAATTAAAGGTAATGTAAATCCTTTGCGTTTACATTGAACATTAAGCGTGAAACAAAAATTATTGCACATTTGAGATGCGAATCCACTAAATTTCAACAAATTAAGTGCACTGTACTTAAGATCCAATTTGAAATTAACAACTATAAATCAGCCCAGTTTACAATTAAATGTCAACATGAGACAGAAAATATTACGCATTTGTGGCATAATTCCATTATTAACTAATTTAAACAGATTACTGTTAACAAATGACAGTGTAGGAACAATGTAAGCTAAAATTAAATGATTGCATGAAATTATTCAAATTGAGGGAAACATTTTTTTGCAGATTTCAAATTTGATTTTCAGCGTCAAAGACGCTCATACTAATCTCTCTTGCATAGTCATCGTAATCATATTCCTCCGGGAAACCAAGTGCGATCAGTGGAGGTGCTGGAGGACTGACTACTGGCAATTCAAAATTTGATTTCAAATTTGATTTTCGCGCCAGAGAGGCTCATACTAATCTCTCTTACATAGTCATCGTAATCACATCCCTCTGGGGACCAAGTACCGATTGGTGAAGGTGCTGGAGGTCTGACTACTGCAATTCAAAAAATGTATCGAATACAGGTGGTTGAAGCGCTTCTTCTTGAATTACGGTCTCGATTAAGGGATTGGTGGGTTTGTGCTGTTTTGGCACAGGAACAGAATCGTTGTCGCTTACGGAACATACTGAACTCTCGAACTTTGATCTGGACGTTGAAGGGGAGGCGGTGGACGAGGTGACTTATGACGCAGCAATTGATGAGGCATTGGAGGTGTTAAGTGTAACAGAGGATTGACGAGAGCGACTTCTCCCCACTTGAGGCTTTTTGGGCTTTCAGGATGACATAGCTTTCAAAATGTTGCTATTTGCGGATGAGATCCCAGAAGCAACGTCAGGCTGAGTTGGGCGATGTCTAATCTTGATTTCTCCCCGATACTTTTCCTTAAGTCTTTCGTGTGCTGTGCGATCTTTTCCTCAGTCGTCTTATCATAAGGGAGAGGACGTCGCTGAGCATACTGACAAAGGTCAGTGTTGCGCTCTGCACGAGTCCCCAACTTAGCAATGTCGCTGTTTCTGACTCTAACTTCAGAAACTCTAGGTTCCTTGATGACAGTGGTTGTCGGCGAAGTTCTCACATCAAAACTACCTGGAGCCAACATCTCCCACAGTCCTCGTAGGTCCTTCTTTGACCGGTTTGAAACTTATTGGCCTCACTTGAGCTCAAAAGATCGCTCGGTCCGCGGTATGGGGTTATTCAACTTGGGGTGCATAACAAAACTTGAGATGGATTTATTTTTATCCCCATTTTACCTCCGGCCTGCATCTACTTGAGCTTTTTGCACAGCCTCCTCAACAATGATGTCACTGCGGTCACCAGTCACCAAGCCATCGTCATCGAGATAGTCCTCCACGGGAATTGTATCAGCGTCTAAATAGTGGTGTAGAATATTTTCATATGACAAATTTGACGACTTGGGTTTTGTGCTAATATTACTTAATGGTGTGTTTGGCTTTCTTCCAAAATGTTCTTGGAAAGGTGTTACGTTTGTTGTCTTTTGTTTACATATGCTTAATTGATATACTGTTGACTTTATTGCTTCTTTAATTGTGAATGTGTTACTTCTATTGTCTAATTTCATGCAGCTGAGGCGCCCTTTAATTGTTTGTATCAAACGCTCCACTAATCCAATAGCTCTTTGGTCGTTAGCAGGAGCAGTGATAATGTTAATATTATGTTGTTTACAAAAATTCCTAATTTTATATCCAATTAAACAACGTGCTTGGTCTAATCTAATGTTTTTGGGAACAACATGTATTTGATTATATTCATCTAGAAATTTAATCACTTTGGGTACATTAGCTTTATCAAAAACTGCTACTGTAGGGTATTTAGAAAAACGGTCAAAACATGCGAGAAAATGGATATTTTGATCTTTTTCATTCCTAATAGAACCTCCAAAGTCAATTTGTATTTCTTCATTAGTTTTGGAACAATTTAATAAAGGTTGCCATTTCGACGCCGAAAAGACGGGTTTGAGGTTCTTACCAATATCAGTACAAGGCTTGCACTGTGCAGCCTTATTAAGAATCTCCCGATGCATGTATGACCAGAATGCATACTGCCAAAGGGTAATCATACCCCAGCTGCCTGGGTGGGTGGGGTGGAGAATTTCTAGTACGGCATCCTGAATTGAATGTGGCATTGCCACACGTTCGTCGACGCAGACGCAGCCTGACCTAACATGCAAATCCCTCCAATATGAAAAGAGGTAGGGATTCCCCTCCTTGCATCTTTGGGCGTCGTTTTGTAGAATGCAGTCTCTCACTTCTTTTAACATTGCTTGTTAGTACTGCTAAGAACCCTTTAGTGATCAATTGGGTGAGATTGCTTTCAAATATTTCTTCTATTGATAGTTCGAGGTTCGGCGAGGTTTGTCCATCATTAGAAGAGTGAGTTGAACTAACTGCCGAAATCGGCGTTGACTGGAAAGTTACCCTACTGTGGGTGGGAAGAGTTGAGTTTGAGGATTTGACTTCGGGCTGCTCATCATTGGGTAAGAGTTTGAGTGTATTTGTGTTGTGTTCATTTTCAGATTAGAATTAGAGTAGATTTGTCTTGCGTTTGTCATTCGATTTGAATTAGAGTGTATTTGTGCTGCGTTTGCATTATTATCGAGAAGCAACTGAGTTGTATTACGGTTAATGGCAGAAAGCAAATTGGAATAGTTTGTTGAGTGAGGATTTTAGGCACGTGAAGAATGTGTGTGATTTACGCTGCTTAAGTACTGTGATTGGCAGTTTTGCTGTGTGGTATTTACATATATTGCTGCAATAGCGTCACAAATGCGGGTAATTGTTGCTACCGCAGATTCTTCATCATATTTGTTTGTAACTTTTGCTTCCTGATCTGGTTGGCGAGAAATGTAATCTACCAGCCCTATTTTTGCGCCTGTTTTATGTTCAATATGAAAGTTAAAGGGTAGTAATCGATCTACCTAACGGGTTGAGCGACTATTATATGATTTGTTAAACCTGTATTCCTTTATAATTGAAAGTAGTGATCGATGATCTGTGTTGAATGTGAATGATTTGCCAAACAAATAATATTTAAAATATTCTACGGACCACTAGTATAACCCCTAAAAAATCTAGTTCATTCATACTGTAACTTTCCTCTTTTAAGTTCAGGAAACGAGACGCGAATGCAACTGTATGCCAACCTTTCGGTGAATGCTGTTCTAATGCTGCTCCTAATCCAGCTCTAGATGCATCGCATTTGATCCGGGTTTCCAAGTATGGATTATAATGTGTGTTTTCTGTTGCGCTTTAGATTTTATTTTTAATTGATTGAAAATGAGATTCGAGTTCATCAGTCCAAACAAATTTGGTATTCTTTTTAAGCAATGGGCGAAGTGAATGGCATAATTGAGACAAATTAGGGATCAAATTATTTAAATAATGAACAGAACCTAAGAATGATCGTAATTGTTTTAAATTTTTAGTTGCTGTTATATTTGAAATTGCTGCTGTTTTTGTGTCAAGTGGTTTGATTCCTGATTGAGTAGATTTATGACCTAACCATTCTATTTCGGTTTTAGCGAAATGACATTTATGTAAATTTACACGCAAATTATCTTCGTCCATATTTTTTAAACATTTATAAAGTAACTTTAAATGATCTTCTTTAGAGCCACCGCTGACGATTATAATATCGTCTAAGAAACAATGAGTATTATCTAGTCCGACTAGTGTATAGTCCATTATTTTTTGGAATGCTGCTGGCATGTCAGTTAATCCTTAAAATCCTGTAATGAAGCGGTATGTACCAGTACCCTCGCCACTAATTATATTTAAGTTGCAATGCCTAGCTGTTTCTGGATCTAAATTAAGTTGACTGTATGCAAACTTCAAATCCAGTGTTGAACAGTATGATGTTTCGTGTGACGCGTTAGTATTTAATATTTGTTGAATTGTGTCAACCAAGTTGTCTATATTAGGCATTTAATATTTATTTTTATGAAAATTTTAACCAAGATTTTTGAGTCAAGGGCTAATTTAACTGTTTTATCTCTTTTTACCGTGATAACTATAGTTGATATGAAATTTTTAACTGAAAAACTGTTTAACTTTATAATGTGTTTTCTGCAAGTAGTTTTTTAAGTTCGTAATTTACTAAGGGTTGCAAATTAATTGGAACCGTACGGCCATTTTGGTGTGTAGGCGTAAAGTCCTTATGAAACAAAAATTTAACTTAATGTTTTAATGATTTACCAATTTTGAGATAAGACCTGGAAAATCAAATGCTATCTGTTTTTTGATTAAACATTGACTTTGATCAACATTTGCGACTTGTTTTGTTTGAGTGAGCGAAACACCAAGTTATGTGAAAGGATCTCGTCCATTTAAAGGCCTATGGCCATCTTCCGCTACTGTCACATTAACACCCGTAGCTACCCAATCATGACATTTGACTGAAGTCTTGATCACTCCGATAGTTTCGATTTAATCGTTAGAGAAAGTTTTGAGTTTGTGCATCTCTGGTGATTGTACCCAAAAGCTTTCTCTACAATACCGCACTACTTCAGTTGCGAGACTTTTGTTATTTATAGCGCAAAGGCTTCCCGAATCCACTAAAGCTTTTGTACCGGTATTCCCGATGCAAATTTTTAAATTCACTGGCTCCACTTCTCTAGTGTTGTTATTGAAGGAGATTGTTGCAACACAGTTGTCATCATAGTCGTCGTAATCCGAATCGTAATTTGCATCGTAGATACTATGTTTTTGGAGCAATCTGTCAATATGGTTAACTTGCTCTCCCACTGTTGCTGAAGTGCCCACCGTTGCTGCCTCAGAAATGGAATCATCAACAGTGTTCACTCTGGGTTTCGGCTTAAATGGTTGTTTAGGTTTTCTGCACACTTTGCAAAATGATTTGCAATTCCGCAGTTTTTGCAATTCTTCCCACGAGCAGGAAAGTTTTGTCGATGAGCAGCCGACCACCCATAGCCACAGTTGGAACAAATTGTAGGTATTACCAAACTGCTCGTTGATGGTCGCGATCTGTTCCAAAAACTATGTAGGTTGTTTATAGAGGTAGTCGTGGTTGCATTTGTAGTCTGATGAATGACATTTCCAGATATCTTCATCTGGTTCTGTATGCCCATCTCAATATACATGGCCACTTCTAAAACCTTCTTAGCCGTTCTCGTTTCTTTTATCAATTCTCTTTGGATGTCACCGTCTTGCTTATTGGCTATGAATACATCCCAAATGATGGTTTCTTCGTGACTTCCTAGATCACAGTTCAAAGACAGTTCCCGGAAACAACCATAGAACCTTTTGACGGGTTCTCCTTTTGATTGTTTCCTTTTTAAAAATGTATAACGGTCATAACTTATATTTCGCTGCTTTGTAAATACCTGATCCAGACTCTCCCAAAGATCCTTCGTAGTTACCCAATCAATTTGGATATTTGGTTCTTGGGAACCAAATATTCGACGTCCATCCATCCCGAGACTAAGATAAGTCAGAAGCACAGCTTTGTTGTCGCAAAATTTCCACAGTTTGTCGCCGCACAATATCCCTGCGAGTTCTATTTTCTGACATCTACTTAGCCATGCATTCTTGAGTTGTTCGTTCCGAGTTCTTCGATCACTTTCACACTGAGCCGTACTATTTTCTACATTATCTTCGTAAATAGGTTTGGGAGGAAAATGACTTTGTCCGGTGGATCTTCACGAAGAGTATCGATTGAAATACTCTCTTTTGCCAGGATGGCCAGTTTCAACATTATCTGCAAACATTCCCATCTTAAGAGTGGTTCTAAAGTTGGTTTCTCCCAAAAGGGTTCGATTCCATGAAGGGAACGTTCTTTGACTGCTGACTGCGCCTTGTGATACCTCTTGATCTGATACCCCTTGTGATGAGGTATGTATTTGAGCCACGAATGTGATGTTGATTATTTGAATTGGATTCGAAGCGCGAATCCAATGTATTACTTATTCGTCGGATTACCACTTTTAGTTTCACACAGTTAGCTATGATATTTATGCATTTACTGATAACAAATAAATCACAACCGGTGAACTTGGTAATAACAGAACTTTACAGAAATTAACAAAATATGCCAAAGTGGCCAAACTCTTGGACTTTTTATGAAAACGATGAAAAAAATGTCATCAAAATGATAATTCTGAAAGGGGCTATATGAAAATGTTTAGCTCAACAAGAAAACAGATGCTAGGAAACTTTGTCCTGCGACGTCATCTTCACACGGTAAATTGACATTGAAAGGTCTAAAAATAAAAAAATTGCACATTTTGAGAAACAAGAGGAACAAAGGTCAACCTACAGCTTGAGCATGAAGAAGAACTCTTTTGGATCACTGCCGAACTGCATAAGATTTCAATTTATTGCAGCGAAAATTATGTTGCTCACTTCATTAGAGAGAACATTAGCACTTTATATAGTGTAATTGGGTAATTCGGTCTCAAGGTCATCCACATACGGCTAAAAAGCTACAAGTTAGATGTGAAACAATAGTACTATATGGCAGGACGTTCAGTATCTGCTCCACAAAACACATTGTTGTAGACAAAACATCTTCGGTCTCGAATCTTGAGCCTGCGTACATGCAGCTCCTTACCAGACGCTCCCAGACACATCCAAATTGTCGTGCTGCTGGTAGGCTGAATCGCCAGGTGATGCCATCATGAACCAAAGAACTCTTGATGTTTTGGTTGTTCCAGTCTTTCAGATATTCTCGCATTTCGCGCTCTTCTCCGACAAACTTAGTTCCGTTGTCGCTCAAAATTGTCTTTGGCTTGTCACGTCTGGCAGCAAAACGCATGATTGAATTCAGGCATCTGTCAAAATCCAATCCGGGTACAACTTCAATGTGTACTGCTCTGATAGCTAAACACGTGAACAGAAAACAGCATCGTTTTTCTTGTCTTCGACCAATCTTGACAATGAAGTGTGCAAAGAGGTCAATTCTTACATTGAAGAACGGCTTATTGGTTTCGAGACTTTCCTCAGGTATGTCAGCCATCATTAGCTGGTTCGTTTGTACATTTCCTTTTAGACAAACGACGCAATTCGCGTTTATCAATCGCAAAGCATTAAGTATTTCCAGTATCTAGTAGTTCTGTTGAACAACGTTTCTCACGTACTCAGTTTCCTCGTGAGAGTTTCTCAGATGCTCACTTTTGAGGAATTTTTCCAATACTGGATGATTCCAATAAAGCAGTATTGAATGCTTTGTCTCGTAATCGATATCACTCTTTGCTCGCATAAGACCATTGTCATCAAAGAATGGCGTGAACTGTAGTATTTTACTACTGCTGGATGCGCTATGACTTTTTTTAAGACAGCATGCTCGTTCGGGAACATTTCTAGTTGGACTAGCTTGAAGATCGTTCGCTTGGCGTTTTCACGTTCTTCAATTGACAATAAAAGACTCGTTGATCGGACCCGCTTGATAAACCGAAAAACGTATGCAACAGAATTGACTAATCAAATGAAGTTACTGAATCAATTCCATTCAATTTTGGGTTCAAGTCCAGTTGCATCGCTAACACAAACAGAGGGATAGCGTCATCATCTGAAGCCAAGGCAAGAGGAACTTCCTTTGGCCAATTCTCTTCGGACTCGCAAAGCCAGGCCTGCCCAGTGAACCACTCACTCTGCCGCAACTCCTCTATGTTGATCAGACGGGTTCCAATATCAGCGGGATTGTTCATTCCACTGACATGCTTCCATTGTGACACATTCATAAGCTTCAATGTCCCACCATTTATAAACGTTCTCTACCATATTTACATCATCAGTGAAAGAAACATGACAGATATTCTCATTAAATATCATTAAAATTTCCATCCCAGCTTTGTTGGAAAAGCAAAAGGCTCACAATTTTGTTCCTTCCTATTGTCCAATGGCATTTGAAGATCATAAAAATTTTGACCCAGAAGGATTCCAATTTCCATCAGGTTGAATAAACTATTGGGCAAAATGGACGAACGATCAAACTTTTGTTCAAGTTCCTCATAATCGTGACATGTAATCCCAACTCCAATTGGCAGGTGCACATAGGCTTCTATTGAAAAAAAGGCGACTCCACTCCTTTGACTGTCATAGGGATCTTTTCGGTTTTCATGTCCTTTGTTCCGTAAATGCCCGCGACTTTGAGGGTTACAAATTTCTCTTTGGCTTCTAGCTTCTTCTGCAGACTTCTATCCATGAAAGACACTTCTATCCAGAAACGCATACGTTGAGACAAGTTTATCATTACTCTGCAATCAAACTGACAGAATTTGCAAAAAACTGGTCACTTTATTACTTCTCCGCAAATCTATCGAACTAATGTTTACAATTTCAGCAATTTCTGTTTCACTGGTTGATTTACTCGGCTTCTGTACGGAATGCAACATCCTATTGTGCATTTTGCTGCATCCATTGATTCCAAAAGCACTGACTTTGCAGTCTTTAATGGATCATCTCTTCTTGAGACAGACAAAACGGAGCCTCTGATTTTTGGCAGCTGCAGACCTGTCCGACACGCTCATGTTCCTGAAGAGAGAACAGCTCCAAATCTTGTAGGTCCCATCAGCTAGCGGACACTGTTCGAGATTTTTGTTTTTTATTCACTCGTATTCGCCGTGAAATTCGAGAATTCCGAAAACCGTTTGTCTCTTCTTGAATTTCCTTGATCGTTTCTTTTTCGATCGGCGCAATACAATGTCAAAAATCCTTCATGGACGAAAGCAATTCTCGCTAGCCACCTTTCGAACAGCACAAGTTCTGGCCAATCTTCAAACTTGTCGTGTACATAGAACCACCATTTTTTGCGAAGTTTTGATGGTAGCTTTTCAATGGCTTTATGCAACGTTGAGCTTGAGCTAAAATCTCTAAATTGTTTGTACTCTTTGAGCGCATTCACGAAACCTGACACAATTGTTGAGAAGCTGATCAACTTTTCTGAGTCGTGCATTTGGACAGGTGTGGCTTAATTCAAATTTTCCAACTGCGCATCGATGATAACATGAGGTCTTCCAAATTTGCGCGCCAGATTTCCCAAGCAGCCTCATAAAATTGACCGGAATAGCCCATTCCAGACACTGCTGGTTTTCCAGTCAAGAGAGTCTTGAGATGACTCATCTTCTCAGAATCTGCAATATGACGTCTGTATAAGGTGGCGACAAACATACTACACCACTCAGGCCTACCGAGATTGTTGCGGTCCAAGACACTCAACTTAAGTTTCGGCTTTTGAATGCTGCATTCCCTCATCGGCAGTCGTCAATCGTTTGAATATCGTTCTCCTGGAGATAGTTCGTATTGTTCTCGTCGGTTGTATCGTTCGTAGACAGAAAGTTCTTGGGCGGTACTGCGGTGATCGCTTGAAGCAATCATCTTCATCATTGGGACTATCATCACGTCTGGATGAATATAAAGTCCTTGAATGATACATATCGAAATTACCTCGTTTATCATCCCATTCATATAGTTAAGAAGCACCTCTGGACTCTGATGTGACAGAAGTTTTTTGATGTTTTGCTGTTGACACACTTGCCTTGAATGGGCCACTCTCTACATCTTTTCTCCTCATTGACAATTCCATCTCCCTTTCTCCTGTGAAAGTATGATCGGTTTTAGGCTATATTTCCAGCTGCTGTTCGAGCTCTTTTTTTTCGCTCGAACTTCTTTTGTTCAATTAACAAATTGGCTACAAAATCTGCATTGAATTTTAGCAGTTGTTCTTCTTGCTGCTTCTTCTCGTTTTCAACTGCGATACGTTTTTCATTTTCACGCTGATTTTCTTCACTGTTAGGCAGCGAAGTTGAGCTGTTTTGAGTCCCCATTGCTAGGGCACTAGTTGGCGTCTGCTGCAAACTCTGGTTCGAGGGGGATCCCGTTGCTGATCTTCGTTGTCGTTCTGCATTATCTTTTGAATGGCTTCACGACTTTCAATGTACTTCTTCCAAACTTCAAGACAAAATTTATCTTGTCTCAGAGTTTGAAGTTTAGACTGATGATTTGAAAGCAACTGCCAACTACCATTGAGTAACTCTGGAATATCTGTCCCCAAAATAATATTGCAATCTTCAAGAAGTAAACACTGTGATTCAAAGTCATCGGACTCTTCTTTTGCTTTCAACTGTTTAAAACTATATACAAGCGCGTTGATGAGGTAGTTTGACTTGTTTTCAGCAGCTTTTGCCTCTTGGTGTTGACGACTCGTCGTTTCTACTTTCCTCCTGGTGAATTACTTGGGTACGTTTATAAACTATTTTGCTGAAGGAAATGCGTTTCTTTATTCCTTCTTTTGTGTGTCTTGAAACTGATTTCAGTATCGAACTGAATCGTTGTGCCTTTGGCACCTCTCTTCTGTTGCGCAAAGACAGCAGCTTGAAGTCCACTGTTCGGCCCGTTGGCCAAATGTTACGGCTATTTATTTGTCGTTGCTTTCGTGAACGTTACGACGCCTGGTTCGTTCTGAGTGGGTTCAGCAACTGTCGTAATGAAGCCAAATTTTTAATATTCTGTATCTCCACCTTTTGGAATTTTCGCACTTCTTCTGATTACTTTGATGCAATTTGAAGGTTTTGTCGCAAACCTAGGTTGTATCCAAAGCTGCGATTCAAACTAATCTTGTCTGCGCAGATTGCTAATCCAGGGTATTAGCAACTGAATTTGTTAATTCAAATCAAAATTCCACTCAGTTGTGTACATGTGACACGTCGATATTTGTTTCTTCAGAAACAGATTAGATTCGGAAAAATCTTTAGAAAAATCAAAATTGAGATTTGGAAATCATACAATCAAAATCTGCTCAATTTGAGAGCAGCTGTACTACAGAAGTTTACAATTCTCTCTCACTATAGCATAGATGACAATGTTTACAATAAAGGAAACAAAAATCAAAATCATGAACAGGTCATTATGTGACAAACTAACGAACCTAATACCCATATAAGGTTGTCTATGAAGATGAGTTACTTAAATTTACATATGGCGCGGCAATTAAGGCTATTTGGCATTATTCAGCACACTTGATATTAAACATAACTGTGTGTAAAGTTGAACAAAGGTATAAATTCACTACAATTTTTGGTAAAAACTGGACCTTATGTAAATGACAAACACCGCAATTTCACCTTCGGTGTTTCACACAGTTAGCT
>NC_134468.1:48178028-48180528 GCF_964194025.1 Convolutriloba macropyga | reverse complement strand
TTGGACGACATAATTATAGTCTCCGGCGTAGGAATAAAAACTCACAAGGAAAAAGTTTTCAAATGCCTACAAAAACTCGATAAAGAAAACCTCAGCATAAACTTAGAAAAATGCCACTTCGCAAAAAATAAGATAGAATGGTTAGGATTCGAAATCAATCAAAACGGAATAAAGCCACTCGTCAGTAAAACCGAGGCGATTCAAAACCTAAAAGCCCCGAACACATGCAAACAACTAAAATCATTCCTCGGAAGCGTCCACCACCTAACCAAATTTGTTCCAAATTTAGCAATCCAGTGTAGAGTCTTTAGAGATCTTCTGAAAAAAGATAACAAATGTAAGTGGGAACATAAACATCAAGCAGCATTCGAAAATATAAAATTACACATAAAAAACATAACAGAAAATACGCACTACGATTTCACCCGAAAAACGAGAGTCAGAACAGACGCATCACGTTCCGGACTCGGAGCCGTTCTAGAACAAGAATTGAACGAAGAGTGGGAGACAATAGCATATGCCTCACGTTTCCCAAATAAAGCTGAAGAAAAATATAGCATAAATGAACTAGAACTTTTAGGTGTAGTGTGGGCACTCGAACATTTTAAACATTATCTTTACGGCCATTATTTAACAGTACAAACAGATCATAGAGCACTTCTTTCCATATTGAAAGAGAGATCTACGAAAGCCCATCAAAGTAGACTAACACGTTGGTGTGACAGGTTAATCCCATTCCATTTTAAAATTGAACACATACCAGGATCAAAGATGGGATTAACTGATTACATTTCAAGAAACCCAAATAACAAGCTAAGCCAATAAGCCGATACGATGAGGACTGAGACGCAATTAAGCAAACCATATATGCAATAAGACAACGTGGGAGGCCGCGAAAAACAGACAAGTTGGAATCGTCCAACGATTCCAAAGCGCTAACTACAAAGCCGGAAATCAAACGACAAAGAGGCCGTCCACGAAAATTACCCCTGCAATCACAGGACGATTCCAAAATCAAAGTGCCTAGAGCACAAAGTCACAAGACAAAACCACAAACTTTGCAAAAGTTGCACAATTACAGCCTACGCAGAAACAAAGAATTACCAAATATAGAAAACCAAGTGACGATAGATGACGCAACTTTAGAAAAAGTCACACAGCAAACCATTGCAAAAGCGCATTTGCCAAATAACTTAGCTACAGATAAGTCACTACCTAATCCCAAATCTAATTTCGAAATGGACAGAAAACAACACACAATCCAACAAACCCCACCTACATCGCCAGCTAAGAACCCAATCTCTTTCTCGACCTACCTCAGCCCACACAAAGAAGATCGCCCCACCAAAACAGACACACAATTAGATAAAGAAATACGAGATGTCTTCAGTTCAACACTAATCGCGGCAATGACGAACAGAGACGCAGTTCTAAGGGAGATAAGAGACTGCATAACACTAGGAGATGAACAAAGATGTAAGGCAGTAAGCAGGCAAATCCACACCCATTGGAAACAACTCAGTGTGAATGACGGGTGCATCCTCCTAGACAATCGGCAAACCATCCCGACCGCAATGAAAGAAGCAGTGATAGACGTCCTGCACGCAACCCACCCAGGCGCTTGGGGGATGACCGAACTAGCCCACAGCCTATGGTGGCCGTTCATAAACAGAGATCTGATTAACAAATCAAAAACGTGCCGCCCATGCACCGAATTTGGTAAGAACCTTAAAAGCATAATACCAAAAACCAAATGGTCACCACTAAAACCATGCGTCGAACCAAACGAAGAAATACAATTAGACTTCGGGGGCCCAATACTAGACGGTCAAGGAAGAGAACTATACTTCCTTGCATGCATTGATAGATTCTCTAAATTCCCTACGCTTAAATTATACAACAACGCGAATGCCACAAACATAGAACACTTCCTAACAAAGTACATTGCTATACAAGGGGTACCCAGATCCATACGAATGGACCAGGATAGATGCCAAACAGGAAATATAATCAAAGAATTCTGCAATAGAAATAATATCAAGATAATATTCGCCCCAGCAAACGATCACCGATCGATAGGTTTAGTTGAAAGACTAATACAAACGGTAAAACGCCGCCTAGGTTGCATTAAACTAGACCCGAATCAGCGCCCCTTCAAAATAAAACAGTCATTAAGACAAATCGCACAGGAATTAAGAATATGCCGCAAAAAAGCGACTAATATTTCCCCTTTCGAAGCTCACTTCGGTCGACCGGTAAACACACCAATAACTAACTTAACCTCATGTGCGGATAGTCGAAACTTGAAATGGCCAAATATTAAGTCTAATTATTTAGATGACAACATTATGCGCAACGAAGAGCTAATCTCAGACGAACGCTGGATACAAGAGACGCTGGACAGCGACGAAGAAGTGAAACTGTCATAACAGCGAATGCTATCCGCGGCACTGAATGACAAAGGTGAAATCCCCCGCACCTTCCGTATGGCACCCCAGAC
>NC_134468.1:48163028-48173028 GCF_964194025.1 Convolutriloba macropyga | reverse complement strand
AAAGTCTCCGCAGGGGGAAATCTTGAGAGCCTATCTACTGATACTAGGATATAGTTGTTTTTTGTGTTATCTTTATATGGGATGGGACCAGCGAAATCTAGTTGAATTTCTTCATTTGGCTCGACTAAGGTGGGCAGTATGCCTAGGTTATTTTTTGTGATGATGGGTTTTAAGTTTTTACCTTTTTCTATGCAGTGTTTGCAACTCTGCGCTTGCGCCACGATTTCGCTGTGTATGTGAGGATACCAGACCAGTTTTGCTAGTGCTAACAGTCCCGCTTGTCCGGGGTGTTTACTGTGGATAGTTTGAAGCACCATTGGTCGAAGTTTTGCTGGTATGACAAGTTTGTTTATCATATAATAGGCAACCCGATGTAGTAACGGAGAGGTCACGATGAATTTTGTAAAAGATAGAATTAACTTTCTTTAATGTATTCCAATCCTTTTTGATTACTAGGTCAATAATTGGGCCAAGGTCTTTCTTTGAATTTTCGGCGATAAATTCTTCATTGAAGACTCTCATAAGGTTTAATCGGTAATCGGGTGTGGGGGTATTATCAAAAGCCGTAAATAAATCGGCGTGTTTGCTCTCGTCTAATACTGAAAGGCCTTTGCCTTTGTTTGAGTGGGGATCGGTTTGTGTGCTTGTATCACACATTAATTTGTTTTGGATTTGTGTCTCCATTTGGAGATTCTTTTTGTTTGGGGCTCTATGACGTTTAATAATGGTTTTTTCAAATGTATTTGTGTTAGGGTTTGCGCGTGTGGTAATAGCAATAAGTTGTTGTTCTGATTTTGAAGGTGAATGAATTGAATAATGAGGTGACTTGTTCTTATGACTACGATGGCAAAAAGCGCTCTCATTATTGTGTGTGTTTAGTTTATCGTGCATGACGTCATTTCGTTCATTTTGAGTGTTGTTTTCTGACTGGTTAATATTACCAGTTAGTTTAATTGCTCTAAATGGATTGATGCGTTGATTTAAGATAGCGTGTTTTATTTCCTGTATTACATTTGTGACAAATTTTTCATTGTCATTATTTACTGGTACGGGGGGGGGGGGCCGATGGATTTCTGCTGAGGTAGTCAGCGAATCCCATGTTTTTCCAAGGTATATGTTCGATAGTGAAGTTGAATGGGAGTAATCTGCCAACCCATCTAGATAATTTGCTTTGATATGTTTTGTTTCCTCTGTTATTTTT
Organism: Convolutriloba macropyga; assembly: GCF_964194025.1. Classification (NCBI taxonomy): domain Eukaryota; kingdom Metazoa; phylum Xenacoelomorpha; order Acoela; family Convolutidae; genus Convolutriloba; species Convolutriloba macropyga. Next base: position 48,171,827 of record NC_134468.1, on the reverse strand, counting down.
AAGTGCTGAAAGCAATGCTTGATGATCTGTTTGTAAAGTTAATTTATTACCATACAAATAATATTTGAAATGTTCCGGTGCCCATACTATGGCTAGTAGTTCTAGTTCGTTTGTGCCGTATCTTTCTTCTAATCTGTTCAAGAATCTACTTGCATAGGCGACTGGTTTCCATATCTGACCGTGTTTTTGTTCTAAGCGTGCTCCTAGCCTTTTTTTTGCTGGAGTCGCTTTTAATTCTCGTCTCTTTATTTATATCGAAATGCTTGTTCTCCGTTATGTTGATTATCTGTTTTTTGATCTTTTCGAATGCGATTGTGTGTTCATTCTTCCAATCTAATTTGTTTTGCGCTTTTGTGTTGTTTTTTGATAAGAGTGGTCTTAGTGGTTCAGACATTTCTGCTAATTGGGGTGTAAATTTTATTAGGTGATGTATGCATCCCATGAATGATCTGAGTTGTTTTAGTGTTTTTGGTGTTTCTAGTTTGTTTATTGATTCGCATTTTTTCTTGGTTGGTGTTTTGCCAGTTGGTGTTATTAGATATCCCAACCAGGTTATTTGTTTTCTGGCGAATTCGCATTTTTGTAATTTTAATGCTAGATTCTCTTCATCTAAGAGATATAGAATTTTATCCAGTTCTTTTTCATGATCCGTGATGCTACCTTTTGTTATTACTAAGATGTCATCGAGGAATGCGAATTTGTTGTGACAATTTCTAAGTGTGACGTCTATGGTTTTTTGAAATGTTGCCGGCATGTCTGTTAATCCATAAAAACCGTTTATGAATCTGTATGGTCCAGTGGCTTTTCCTCCTAATATATTGAAGTTACAGTGTTTTTGGAGTTGAGGGTCCAGTGGGATTTGACTATATGCATATTTCAAGTCTATTTTTGAGAAGTAAAGAGTTCCTTGTTCTGTGCTCCGTTCGGAGATATAATTTGCTACCGCGTCAATGAGGGGGTCAATGCTTTGCATTTGATATTTGTTTTTGTGTATGGCGTCGTTTAATTCTTTGGAATCTAAAGCTATTTTGATGCTTTTGTCTTTTTTAACTGTTATTACTACTGGACTAATAAAATATTCATCATAACAGTTTTCGAGTCTGATTATCTGTTTATCCTCGATTAGTTTTTCTAATTCTTGTTCGACGCGTTCTAAAAGGTGAAGTGGTACTCGCTGACCTTTGTGTTGTGTTGGTGTGAAGTTTTCTTTAAATATGGATTTAGCCATGTGATTTTTTGATCGGCCTAGACGTGTGCAGAGGTGTGGATATTTTTTTGAATACACATTTTATGATGTTTTGTTCTGTTGATATGTCTGATATTAAACCAATTGTCTTACCAGTTGGTTTTGTCGCTGTTAGTTGTATCCCCAGTTGTCGGAGTATGTCTCTGCCCATCACGTTTTGGGGGAGGTTGTTTACCAGTAGGATGTTGCAGTTTCTTGCAGTCCACGCTCCCGATTTGAGTGTTATCTGAAGTACGCCTAATATTTATATTTCTTGATTGTTGAAGCATTTATATCTTGTTTTTTCTTTGAAGTTTGTTATTTTACTTTCTAGATGAATGTCTACGATTTCTTGGGCCTTTGAGTATTGTATAAAGGATCTGGGTGAGCCTGTGTCTGCTAGCCAATCTAGGTTTAGGTCGTTATATTTCGTGTTTACCCAAAATTCTCCTCCAGATTCTTTACTAAGTGCTACATTGTTCAGTGTATCTGGGCTTTGCTCACTGTGTTTACTGATGACCAATCTTCCATCAATTCTTTTATGTAGAGTGCTGCTTCTGCATCAACTGTTTCTTCGTTTTCCGCTTCGTCATCTTCTTCAATGTTCTGTTGTTCTTTGACATGCCTGACTCTTCTCGTCTGTGGAGTGTTTTGTTGTTGTGTATACTCTCTCGTGTTTTGTCTAAATTGTGGAGTTTTACGCTCGGGCATTGGTGTTTTGCACATGGATGTAAAATGGCCTATCTTTTTACATATTTCAACGGTGAAATCCTGAGCCTTGCACATGTTTAGGTGGTTTTTATAAAAGGATGGCCACATTTATAGCATGGTTCTATTTTTCAGGATATTGGTGTTGGTAGTATGGGTTGCTGTGGTGTGCGTTGTTGGAAGTTTGGTCTTGGTCTGTTTCTGATGTATGATACCTGAGACCAGCTGGTATTATTTGAGTGTGCCCTGATTATTTCTTGTTGATTTTCTTGACCTCTTTCTCTGTTGATGGCAAAGTTGAGTACTTGTTGTGGTGTGCGTACTTCTGATAGTAGGTCCATTTGTATTGATGTGTTTGTCATGTTAGAGATGAATAGATCCTTGACTAGGTCTTCTTCTAGATCTTTAAGTTTGCATATAGCACCTGCCTCTCTTATTCTGCTATAGAAGGTTTCTAGTGATTCATGTGGTTGTTGCATTGATTTGAAGAATTTGAATCTGTCGAATGTTGTGTTTCTGGGAATTATGAATGTGATGTTGAGTTCGTGTACTAGTTCGTGAGTGGTGCATTTTTCTATCTGTGTGTGTGGATTTTTTTGGTGAAACGTTCTTCTGGCTCCTGCTCCAAGTGATAAATATATAAGGCTTTTGACTTTTGTATCAGCTTCATCCCACGGTACTCTATCTACTAATGCTCCTTTTCGTTCAATCACTTTGCATTCGCTCTCAAAATCTACTCGTCTTCTCTCGTTTCTTTGCTCTCTCTGTCTGGCTTCATCCTCTGTTTCTCCTTCGAACTCCTCCTCATATGTTGGTAGTGTTGGATAAAATAAATTTGTTGGTTGAGGTTTCAAACGGAGTAATTTGTCTACATCTATGCTATCGCGTGCTACAATCGCCATCTTCAGTGTTGCGAACCACTGCTTCCATTCTATCGGAGGTGTCGCCCCTGATTCCCAAAATGGGTTTAATCCTAACGGAGTTTTTGCTGACTGCGCCATGATAAGAATGTTGTCAGAGAATGCCAGTTGGCGTAGTATTTGTGGATGTAAGGAATTACGAATGGGATTTGACCAAACCAATTGGTTGGTGGAATCTATGTTTTGTGTGTGTGGAGGTGTAGGAATTAAACTATCTGAATCCTGATTTATGTTATTCTCAATAGATGATGAGGGAAAACTGGATTGTGCAGTAATATGTATTTGGCCAAGAGGCGACTGTATCATAGCTATCGTTTAACTCGTCTGCACAGAACTTAAGTATTACTAACATTTTAACGTAACAACTGACCGGTAACTTTAAGTGAGCAGTTCACACCGATTGGTAACATACTTACATAGACAATAGATAGATAGAATATGCAATAAGTGTTTATACGTAGATAGTTTAGGTACTTGGTTGCTGACTCCGCTTTACAGGTTTCTCCTGTATATCAACACTAATAATAATTTAAAAAATAATAATAAAAACAATGATAATAATACTAATTATGATTAAAATTATTAGCATTATTATAATAATAATAACAGTAATAAAAATAATAATAATAATATATATAATAATAATAATAATAATAATAATAATAATAATAAAAATAATAATAATAATAATAATAATAATAAAAATAATAATAAAAATAATAATAATGATAAAAAAACAATAATGATAATAATAACAATAATAATAATAATAATAATAATAATAATAATAAAAACAGTAATAATTTTAAAAATAAAAAATAAAAAAAAATAATATTATTAATAATACTAATAATAAAAAAATAATAATAATAAAAAAATAATATTAATCAGAATAATAATAGTATTATTAATAATAATAATAATAATAATAATAATAATAATAATAATAATAATAATAATAATAATAATAGTAATAATAACAATAATAATAATAATAATAATTATAATAATAATAATAATAATAATAATAATAATAAAAATAATAATAATAATAATAATATTAATAATAAAAACAATAATAATAATATTAATAATAATAATAATAAGAATAATAATAATAATAATAATAATAATAATAATAATAAAAGTAGTAATAATAACAAATAATAATAATAATAATAATAATAATAATAATAATAATAATAATAATACTAATAATAATAAAAAATAATAATAAAAGTAAAAATAATAATAATAACAACAATAATAATAATAATACTAATAATAATAATAATGAACCAATAATAATACTATTAATAAAGATAATAATAATAATAATAATAATAATAATAATAATAATAATAATAATAATAATAATAATAATAATAATAATAATAATAAAAATAATAATAATAATAGTAATAATAATAATAACAATTGTGGTACTAGAGTAAACTTGCAACAAAAATTATGTCTCCTACATTGTGTCTAACAATCATTATGTCTACTTCGTAACTCTCGCCTCCAATGCAGTAATTTAATAGTCCCTTCTTGCAGTATAGTCATACGTTACACGTTGTACACTAGTTGTTCTTTGTTGCGTCAATCGTAGCACGAATGACTATTTCCTAGCTGACAGGTACTTGACTTTGTCTAGCTGTTAGTTGCGTTGGCAGCGAACTGTCTAACTGCAGTTCTGCCTAAGTGTATTGAATTAAAGTTGTCAACGCCTACGTCTTTTATATTCAACGTGACATCATCGAATAACGCATAACATGGCGCAGTCAGAGTTAAAAGGCAAAACCATACTAGGTTTAGAACCATTTTGGGAAAAACCCAGTAGTAACCCGCCAATCCCATGGGAAAAGTCGAGAAGCCAACTCAAGATGGCAATCGTTGCTAAGACAAAAATCCAAGTAGAAGACCTCCTTAGAGAGAAACCGACATCAGTCACCCACCCCCCCCCCCCCCGAACCGGTGGAAGAGCCACCCGTAAACAACTTCACCCAAACAATGGAACGAGAGAGACTCACACGATACCATCAAGCCATTACAAAGTGGAAAAATGAGTGTAACGTCATCGAGCGTGTGGGAGTATTGTGTGGAGACAAGCCTTGGGACATGGCAGACAGGAAAGTCAAGTCCCTAATATACCTTAGCCTAGGAGTAGAAGGAAGGAAAATGCATGGCAGAAAATTTCCACATACTAATGTAGAAACGAAAACCACAAAAGAAATTTGGGAAGAACTAGAAACTACCTTCATCCGTCCAAGGAACGTAACGTTTGACAGGTACCTATAATTGACACATCGTCAACAACGTGGGGAAACAATGGAACAATTCCATTCAGCACTTCGCTCACTAGCCGAACACTGTCAACTGGGCCATCTAAAAGATGAACTTCCACGTGACATATTCACGGCGAATATGATCGACCCAGAAATTCAAAAGGAACTAATTAAAGTCACGTTATCGCCCGAAAGAGCACTCGAAGTCGCAATTGGAATAGAACTGGGAGCAAGAAATCAACTCACAATCCTGTCAAAGAACGCACTCACACCAATGGACAAACAAGAAAACGTGATGGCCGTATCTAGCTCACGATTCAGAGGAACAGGAAGACCCCCACGAACAAACACCTCCACGTTGGCAAGACAAACAAGCCACAACTGTCGAAATTGTGGCCAACCGTGGACAATGGATCATAGATCCAAATGCCAAGCAATGGGTCAAACTTGTCGACGTTGCAATAAACCGAATCATTTTGCAAGGGTATGCAAATCCAATCTAAACCGCCCGACTTACACTCAACGGGTCAATGAAATTGAAAACAACAACGTAGAAGCGATCACGGAGGACGTAAACAACATCTCGATCAACAACGAAGTACAATCGCAGTACACCAATTCAGAGGACGACTACTCAGTCAATATGCTGTCCCCCGAGAAAGACAAGACAACCCCAGCAAAACTAGAAATACAATACGGAAACAGCAAATACTGGGTGATGGTAGACTCCGGCAGCTCAGCTAGCCTAGTAACGGAGCGAATGGCAAAAGAGATAGAGGAATGGGACAGTAACACATGGTGGAGCCACACCACGAACCCAGTACAACTACGCAGCTACACAAACAACCCAATCCACAATAAAGGGACCTTGTACAGTGATATACAATGCAACGGATGGAATGCAGGGCGAGCAGACCTCATCGTCGTCCCTAATAGTCACAGGGCAATTATCGGCAGAGACCTCTTCCAAGCATTAGGAATCACCCTACAACAACAGGACCCCACGAACTTGGAAGGTAAGACCATCTACAACATCAGTGCCCCATCCACATGCCCACTAAAACAGGAGATTGCCCTAAAATACAAAAATCTAACAAACAGAGTAGGTCGATCGGTCAACCATAAGGTAAAATCTAAATTTACACTCCCATCCACCAAAAGGGACGCAGAATCCCACTCCACCTCGAAAAAAAAGTAGAAGAAGAATTAAAGAAACTACAAGCGAACGGACACATCACAAAACTAGACAAGTGTAGCGAAGAATTCTTCATCTCACCCGTTGTCACTACAGTCAAACGTGACAAATCAATTAAATTGGCAATGGACGCAAAAACAATCAGCGAAACACTGCAACTTCAACATCATAGGCGGACAAGCCGCAGGAACATATCGATTCAATACTGGATTTTATGGTCTAACAGACATGCCAGCCGAATTCCAAAAAGCTATAGATATAACTTTAGCAAACCTCACAAACACATTTAGTTTCCTAGATGACATAATAATAGTCACAAAAGGGGAATACAAAACCATAAAGAAAAACTATTCAAATGTTTAGAAAAACTAGAAGAAGAAAAGTTAGGAATAAACCTCGAAAAATGTCATTTTGCAAAAACAAAAATATCATGGCTCGGATACGGAATCAATAAAAACGGCATTAAGCCAATAGTCAATAGTCTAAAAGACACAAACAATCCTTAATCTTCAACAACCTACAACACAGAAACAACTTAAATCATTTTTAGGCAGCATCCACCATTTAACGAAGTTTATTCCAAATCTAGCCGAAACATGCAAAGAATTCCGCAAACTCCTACAGAAGGAAACAAAAATTGTGTGGCAAGAACATCACGAAGCAACATTTAACAAAATAAAAGACAACATACGTCACCTCACCGAAAACACACACTTTATATAAACTGCAAGACTAGAGTCAAAAGAGACGCCTCAAGAGGAGGGCTAGGTGCCGTACTAGAACAAGAAACGTGTGATGGGTGGGTCACAATTGCTTACGCCTCCAGATTCCTAAACAAGGCAGAAGAAAAATATGGTATCAATGAACTCGAACTACTAGGAGTAGTGTGGGCACTAGAACACTTTAAACATTATTTACTAGGACATAAATTTACCGTCCAAACGGACCATCGGGCGCTCCTATCCATTTTGAAAGAACGATCATCAAAAATACATCAGAGCCGACTAACCCGATGGTGCGACAGGCTAATTCCATTTACATTTACAATTGAACACATACCCGGATCGAAAATGGGGATTGCGGATTATATGTCACGAAAACCAGATCAAATAGCAAGCCCACCTAGCACATACGACGCCGATTTCATAATCGCACAAATCAACGTCATTAAAGACACACTCAATATAATCCGCAAACGAGGACGACCTAAGAAAGAGAATACAGAAAAAGCTGAGCACGCAAGTAAAATCAAAAGGCGCAGAGGCAGACCTCGAAAAAATGACATAATTACACAACACGCCCAATACGCTGCCCAACAAAACACCATTGAACCATCCCACGATTACAACAACCGAACGACAACAGGGATGGAATCGCACAACGAATACAACAAATTGAAAAAGTTCATGGAATCGTCACACGATTCCAAGCAATCCAACTTTGGGATAAAATCGCCGCACGATTCCACCACAATTAATTCAAAAGCACAAAAAGCGTGGCATATTAACAAACCTAGTCTTCAAAACAAGCAACTTTGCGAAACATCAAGGACAAAGACTAATTATAGCAACAATTACAGCTTAAGCAGCAAACACAAAAAAGCAAGTGAACACATTCCAAACACGGAATATGACGTCACACAAGACAAGATAGTATCGAACGACACAATTAACAAAGCGCATTGGCCAATTTCGTTATCTCCTACTCAGCAGCATTTACAAAAGTTACATTTAGCTACATCCAACAAAATGAGTAAATCAACCGAAACTTCAAATTCACAAGCCTCGCCATCAAGACCAAAATTTTCAATGAGCAATTTCCTTAGTCCATTCAAATCACCATCCACAGAAACACAACAACATCCAAAAGACAAAGAAGTAAACGACATGATACAGGGTGTATTCAACATGAAGTTAATTGCAGTGATGACCAACCGTGACTCGGTCCTACGAGAAGTGAGAGATTGTATCCTCACCGACGACAAACAGAGATGCAAAAAGCTCTGTAAACAAATTCACGGCCAATGGCGGAACCTCAGCACCCACAATGGATGCATATTGGTGGACAATAAACTCGCGATACCACACATTATGAAAGAGCCCGTCATTGACATACTGCACGCAACCCATCCCGGTGCATGGGGGATGACAGAACTTGGTGAACGATTATGGTGGCCGTTCGTCAACCGGGACCTCATAAATAAGTCCAAGACGTGTAGACCATGTTCGGAATTCGGTAAGAACCTAAAAAGCTTAATTCCAAAAACAAAGTGGGCCCCCCTCCCACGATGCTCAGAACCTAATGAAGAAATACAAATCGATTTCGGTGGCCCAATTATAGATGGGCAAGGTCGTGAAATATATTTCCTAGCTTGCATAGATCGTTTTTCAAAATTCCCAACACTCAAACTTTACAATAATGCAAACGGCCCTAATATCGAAAAATTCCTAAACAAGTACATAG
>NC_134468.1:48043028-48158028 GCF_964194025.1 Convolutriloba macropyga | reverse complement strand
TAAAAAATGCTCGGGTTTCTAGTCTGCGGACTACGTAGGTGTGCGAAACATTAGAGTCAAAGGAGCTTTAACCCCGTTTGTTTCACGAACATAAACAACATGTGTCAAAATTTCTACGACTACGGGGATCGATGAGCACCAGAAACACTGATGCTTTCTTCAAACACTTCAAATTTTCAAAAAATCTTCAAGCCTACCTGAAGAAATCACTTGGGGTAAAAGAACATGCAAGGATAATCAACATAAAGCCAACCTTTCGAATGATTTCTTCCATTCGGGCTGTTCTCCGAAAAGAGAGATCCATTTAAGCAAGGTGCGCGAATCTCGTTTTGAAAATTTTCTCCGTTTCATGCAGTTAAATTTTGGAGATCCTTCTCTCACTTGACATCACCAAGACTTGGAGGCCAGATGTTTTACCACCAATCTTTTTCAAGCAGACAGCGGATCAAATGAGCAAGATTCTCCATAAAGTTTTCAAGAACATCAAGAGGTTAAGAAAGATACCAAACCAGCGGAAAGTGGCGTCATGTTCAACTGTCTTGAAGAGCCAATTCAGCAATTACAGACCTGTGTCGCTAGTGAACGTAGCCAACAAGGTGTTCGAGAAATGCCTGTATGAGCCATTAACTAATCATTTTCGTAAGCACCTGTCAACTTGTCAACATGGTTTTGCGAAAGAGAGATTTGTCGCAACCAACATGGTTGGTTTTCTACAGAAAGTCACTCAAGCATTAGATGATAACTGAAATGAGCAAATTGTGGCTTTCTACACCGATTTCTCAAAAGCCTTTTATAAGGTTCTTCACTTTGAGCTGATGAAAAAAGTAGCTCATATTGGAGTCGGAGGTTGTCTGTTAGAAGTGCTGACGAACTACCTTGATGGACGGAAGAAGATCGTGAGAGTAGACAATGTCTCCTCCAAGACGTTGGACATAACCAGTGGTGTTCCCCAGGGTTCTCTTTTGGGGCCGCTACTGTTCTGCATTTTTGTGAATGATCTATCAGCTGTCGTCAAGTTTGGCGATCCTTTTGTGTTTGCGGATGATTTCAAACTCTTGGCACACGGAAATATTGAGACAGATTCAATCTGACCTCGAACAAGTTGCACGATGGATGAAAGAAAACAAGGATTAACCGATGACACTTAGGGGAAGGACTTTCTTTTAATTGACTTTTTTGAAACAATGTCTACATATCGTTCAAAAGATTCATAGTGCTCCACATATTCAAATTTTAAAAAAAGAAAAGCGCCATGTTACATGGAACGGCATTTAAAATTGGGATCTAAAACTCTTACCCCCACTCCCAGCTTAGTAGGTATATATCTTTTACGACCCAAAAAAGAATAGATCCGAAAATTGTCTTGAAGTAGTAACGATTGCACTTTTTTTGAACAACAGTAGCGTTTTTAATATATAATGAAAGAACAAGCAACGTATTGCGCAGTCGCCATTTTAATTTTCTTGGACTGGCCGTTGCTACTTTCTCCAATTATTCAAGGCTTCATTGAAGTTATACCTTTTATACCGGCAAGATGTTATACCTTTTATACCTTTTATACCGGCTTCATTGAAGTTATACCTTATATACCGGCAATATGTTATACCGGCAAGATCTTATCAAAATTACATTCATCTGAGCTGTTGTTTGCTTATATGTTTCAACATGAAATGATTTGGCAGATCAACAGTTCGATGTTTTCTGAAAAATAATACACCAAAATAGAAAGAAGGGTTTTTTAACGCAATGCTGATAGAATGCAGAGAAATGCCCTTGACAGTTGAGGAAATTGCACGGAGTGCATGAAAATTTGCTTTACAGTACTGGAGATAATAATTCTTGATCCATCAATGAGATTAAATTGAAAAAAAAAATCTTGTTATGGAAAAAGGTAGTTGTTACTGACTTCTGATGACGCGTACTTTCTCCAGTCTTTCAAGTGATGTTAACAATTCCTGTTTAAAAACATATATGTTTTACGCTGTTTATGTTAATTACAGTTATCCAGTTTTTTTTCCCAAAAAGCGAAAATGCAGTGTAAAAAATGCTGGGGTTTTGTGTCTGCGGACTACGCAGGTGTGCGAAACATTAGAGTCAAAGGAGCTTTAACCCCTTTTTTTCATGAACATAAAGAACATTTTTCAAAATTTCTACAACTACGTGGATCAATTAATTTTTGAGCATGTCCCGCTCAGATCCCATAGGCAAATGTTGTGTCCCTGGACAACATCATCAACTTCTACAACATCATAAACCTCTTGAAACGGTTGAAGACGCAAAACGACATCTTGGCACAGAAACCGATTAGTTATCGGAAGCTGAGGGTGTCCCAATTTGAGATTAGTCACGCAGAAGAATGTAAAAAGGATTGATAGGCGTATCAGGAAGCGCTGATGAGCTCCAAAAACACCGATGCTGTCTTTAAACACTTTAAATCTTTGCACAAACCTTCAACTTTACCTGAAGAAATCACTGGGGATAGAGGAACATGCAAGGATAACCAACATAAAGCCAATCTTTTAAATGAATTTTTCCATTCGGTCTTTTCTCCGAAGAGAGAGATCAACTTTAAGGAAAAACGCTGCGAGAATCTTGTTTTGACGAATTTCTCCGTTTCACGCAGTAAAGTTTCAGAGATCCTTCTCTCACTTGACATCACCAAGACTCACTTGGGGTAAAAGAACATGCAAGGATAATCAACGTAAAGCCAACCTTTCGAATGATTTCTTCCATTCGGGCTGTTCTCCGAAAAGAGAGATCCATTTAAGCAAGGTGCGCGAATCTCGTTTTGAAAATTTTCTCCGTTTCATGCAGTTAAATTTTGGAGATCCTTCTCTCACTTGACATCACCAAGATTTGGAGGCCAGATGTTTTACCACCAATCTTTTTCAAGCAGACAGCGGATCAAATGAGCAAGATTCTCCATAAAGTTTTCAAGAACATCAAGAGGTTAAGAAAGATACCAAACCAGCGGAAAGTGGCGTCATGTTCCACTGTCTTGAAGAGCCAATTCAGCAATTACAGACCTGTGTCGCTAGTGAACGTAGCCAACAAGGTGTTCGAGAAATGCCTGTATGAGCCATTAACTAATCATTTTCGTAAGCACCTGTCAACTTGTCAACATGGTTTTGCGAAAGAGAGATCTGTCGCAACCAACATGGTTGGTTTTCTACAGAAAGTCACTCAAGCATTAGATGATAACTGAAATGAGCAAATTGTGGCTTTCTACACCGATTTCTCAAAAGCCTTCGATAAGGTTCTTCACTTTGAGCTGATGAAAAAAGTAGCTCACATTGGAGTCGGAGGTTGTCTGTTAGAAGTGCTGACGAACTACCTTGATGGACGGAGGAAGATCGTGAGAGAGTAGACAATGTCTCCTCCAAGACGTTGGACATAACCAGTGGTGTTCCCCAGGGATCTATTTTGGGGCCGCTACTGTTCTGCATTTTTGTGAATGATCTATCAGCTGTCGTCAAGTTTGGCGATCCTTTTGTGTTTGCGGATGATTTCAAACTCTTGGCACATGGAAATATTGAGACAGATTCAGTCTGACCTCGAACAAGTTGCACGATGGATGAAAGAAAACAAGGATTAACCGATGACACTTAGGGGAAGGACTTTCTTTTAATTGACTTTTTGAAACATGGTCTACATATCGTTCAAAAGATTCATAGTGCTCCACATATTCAAATTTTAAAAAGGAAAAGCGCCATGTTACATGGAATGGCATTTAAAATTGGGATCTATAATTCTTACTCCCACCACCAGCTTAGTAGGTGTATATCTTTTACGACCCAAAGAGGAATAGATCCGAAAATTGTCTTGAAGTAGTAACGATTGCATTTTTTTTTAACAACATTAGCGTTTTTAGTATATAATGAATGAACAAGCAACGTAATGCGCAGTCGCCATTTTAATTTTCTTGGTCTGGCCGTTGCTACTTTCTCCAATTATTATGACGTGCGGTGCATGGAAGGGTAATCAATGAAAGTCGGATTTAGTTTGAGAATCAAGTCAAAAAAGTAAAGATTATGGCGGGCAGCTTGCGCAACTGGCATTCAAGGCTTCATTGAAGTTATACCTTTTCGTGGCAAGATCTTATCAAAATTACATTCATCTAAGCTGTTGTTTGCTTATATGTTTCAACATGAAATGATTTGGCAGATCAACAGTTCGATGTTTTCTGAAAATATTATATCAAAATAGAAAGAAGGGTTTTTTAACGCAATGCTGATAGAATGCAGAGAAATGCCCTTGACAGTTGAGGAAATTGCACGGAGTGCATGAAAATTTGCTTTACAGTACTGGAGATAAAAATTCTTGATCCATCAATGAGATTAAATTGAAAAAAAATTCTTGTTATGGAAAAAGGTAGTTGTTACTGACTTCTGATGACGCGTAATTTCTCCAATCTTTCATGTGATGTTAACAATTTCTGTTTAAAAACATCTTATGTTTTACGCTGTTTATGTTAATTACAGTTATCCAGTTTTTGTTCGATGAAGCGAAAATGCAGTGTAAAAAATGCTGGGGTTTTGGGTGTGCGAAACATTAGAGTCAAAGGAGCTTTAACCACTTTTTTTCACGAACATAAACAACATTTTTCAAAATTTCTACAACTACGTGGATCAATTAATTTTTGAACATGTCCCGCTCAGATCCCATAGGCAAATGTTGTGTCCCTGGACAACATCATCAACTTCTACAACATCATAAACCTCTTGAAACGGTTGAAGACGCAAAACAACATCCTGGCACAGAAACCGACTAGTTATCGGAAGCTGAGGGTGTCCCAATTTGAGATTAGTCACGCAGAAGAATGTAAAAAGGATTGATAGGCGTATCAGGAAGCGCTGATGAGCTCCAAAAACACCGATGCTGTCTTCAAACACTTTAAATCTTTGAACAAACCTTCAACTTTACCTGAAGAAATCACTGGGGATAGAGGAACATGCAAGGATAACCAACATAAAGCCAATCTTTTAAATGAATTTTTCCATTCGGTCTTTTCTCCGAAGAGAGAGATCAACTTTAAGGAAAAACGCTGCGAGAATCTTGTTTTGACGAATTTCTCCGTTTCACGCAGTAAAGTTTCAGAGATCCTTCTCTCACTTGACATCACCAAGACTCATACGCCAGATGGTTTATCACTAATCTCTTTCTAGCAGACAGCGGATCAAATGAGCAAAATTCTTCAAAAAGTTTTCAAGAAGATCAAGAGGTTACGAAAGATACCAAATCAGTGGAAAGTCGCGTGAGTTTCACAGATCTTGAATAGCCAAGTCAGCATTTACAGACATGTGTCGCTACTGAACATAGCCAACAAGGTGTTCAAGAAATGCCTGTATGAGCCATTAATGAACCATTTTCGTAAGCTTTTGCCAACTTTGCGACATGGTTTTGTGAAAGAGATCTCTCGCAACCAACTTGGTTGGTTTTCTACAGAAATCTACCAAGCATTAGATGATAACTGAAATGAGCAAATTGTGGCTTTCTACACCGATTTCTCAAAAGCCTTTTATAATGTTCTTCACTTTGAGCTGATGAAAAAAGTAGCTCATATTGGAGTCGGAGGTTGTCTGTTAGAAGTGCTGACGAACTACCTTGATGGACGGAAGAAGATCGTGAGAGTAGACAATGTCTCCTCCGAGACGTTGGACATAACCAGTGGTGTTCCCCAGGGTTCTCTTTTGGGGCCGCTACTGTTCTGCATTTTTGTGAATGATCTATCAGCTGTCGTCAAGTTTGGCGATCCTTTTGTGTTTGCGGATGATTTCAAATTCTTGGCACACGGAAATATTGAGACAGATTCAGTTTGACCTCGAACAAGTTGCACGATGGATGAAAGAAAACAAGGATTAACCGATGACACTTAGGGGAAGGACTTTCTTTTAATTGACTTTTCGAAACAATGTCTACATATCTTTCAAAAGATTCATAGTGCTCCACATATTCAAATTTTAAAAGAGAAAAGCGCCAGGTTACATGGAATGGCATTGAAAATTGGGATCTATAATTCTTACCCCCACCACCAGCTTAGTAGGTGTATATCTTTTACGACCCAAAGAAGAATAGATCCGAAAATTGTCTTGAAGTAGTAACGATTGCACTTTTTTGAACAACATTAGCTTTTCGAATATATAATGAATGAACAAGCAACGTAATGCGCAGTCGCAATTTTAATTTTCTTGGACTGGCCGTTGCTACTTTCTCCAATTATTCTGACGTGCGGTGCATGGAAGGGTAATCAATGAAAGTCGGATTTAGTTTCAGAATCAAGTCAAAAAAGTAAAGATTATGGCGGGCAGCTTGCGCAACTGGCATTCAAGGCTTCATTGAAGTTATACCTTTTCGCGGCAAGATCTTATCAAAATTACATTCATCTAAGCTGTTGTTTGCTTATATGTTTCAACATGAAGTGATTTGGCAGATCAACAGTTCGATGTTTTCTGAAAAATAATTTACCAAAATAGAAAGAAGGGTTTTTTAACGCAATGCTGATAGAATGCAGAGAAATGCCCTTGACAGTTGAGGAAATTGCACGGAGTGCATGAAAATTTGCTTTACAGTACTGGAGATAATAATTCTTGATCCATCAATGAGATTAAATTGAAAAAAAAAAATCTTGTTATGGAAAAAGGTAGTTGTAACTGACTTCTGATGACGCGTACTTTCTCCAGTCTTTCATGTGATGTTAACAATTTCTGTTTAAAAACATCTTATGTTTTACGCTGTTTATGTTAATTACAGTTATCCAGTTTTTTTTTTCGATGAAGCGAAAATGCAGTGTAAAAAATGCTGGGGTTTTGGGTCTGCGGACTACGCAGGTGTGCGAAAAATTATAGTCAAAGGAGCTTTAACCCCTTTTTTTCACGAACATAAAGAAAATTTTTCAAAATTTCTACAACTACGTGGATCAATTAATTTTTGAGCATGTCCCGCTCAGATCCCATAGGCAAATGTTGTGTCCCTGGACAATATCATCAACTTCTACAACATCATAAACCTCTTGAAACGGTTGAAGACGCAAAACGACATCCTGGCACAGAAACCGACTAGTTATCGGAAGCCGAGGGTGTCCCAATTTGAGATTAGTCACGCAGAAGAATGTAAAAAGGATTGATAGGCGTATCAGGAAGCGCTGATGTGCTCCAAAAACACCGATGCTGTCTTCAAACACTTTAAATCTTTGAACAAACCTTCAAATTTACCTGAAAAAATCACTGGGATAGAAGAACATGCAAGGATAACCAACATAAAGCCAATCTTTTAAATGAATTTTTCCATTCGGTCTTTTCTTCTAAGAGAGAGATCAACTTTAAGGAAAAACGCTGCGAGAATCTTGTTTTGACGAATTTCTCCGTTTCACGCAGTAAAATTTCAGAGATCCTTCTCTCACTTGACATCACCAAGACTCATAGGCCAGATGGTTTACCACCAATCTCTTTCTAGCAGACAGCGGATCAAATGAGCAAAATTCTTCAAAAAGTTTCAAGAACATCAAGAGCTTACGAACGATACCAAATCAGTGGAAAGTCGCGTGAGTTTCACAGATCTTGAATAGCCAAGTCAGCATTTACAGACATGTGTCGCTACTGAACATAGCCAACAAGGTGTTCAAGAAATGCCTGTATGAGCCATTAATGAACCATTTTCGTAAGCTTTTGCCAACTTGTCGACATGGTTTTTTGAAAGAAATCTCTCGCAACCAACATGGTTGGTTTTCTACAGAAATCTATAAAGCATTAGATGATAACTGAAATGAGCAAATTGTGGCTTTCTACACCGATTTCTCAAAAGCCTTCGATAATGTTCTTCATTTTGAGCTGTTAAAAAAAGTAGCTGATATTGGATTCGGAGATTGTCTGTTAGAAGTGCTGACGAACTACCTCGATGGACGGAAAAAGATCGTGAGAGTAGACAATGTCTCCTCCAAGACGTTGGACATAACATGTGGTGTTCCCCAGGGTTCTCTTTTGGGGACGCTACTGTTCTGCATTTTTGTGAATGATCTATCAGCTGTCGTCAAGTTTGGCGATCCTTTTGTGTTTGCGGATGATTTCAAACTCTTGGCACACGGAAATATTGAGACAGATTCAATCTGACCTCAAACAAGTTGCATGATGGATGAAAGAAAACAAGGATTAACCGATGACACTTAGGGGAAGGACTTTCTTTTAATTGAATTTTTTGAAACAATGTTTACATATCTTTCATACAACTTCATAATGCTCTGCATATTCAAATTTTCAAATTTTAAAATCAATTATTGCAACTAAATTAGGGTCGCCAATCAATGAAAACAGTATTTACATAAATGGTGGCAAAAATTAGTTCAATCGGTACCAGTTAAGAAAAAGAACAAATTTAAAAAGGAGATGAGAGAAGGTTGGGTACAGCGAAGGGTTTGCTACAAACCAGCAATTAAATTAAAGTGAGATAAAAATTATCAGAACGTTAAACAAATCTAAAAGAAAATCAAATAAAGGAGTATCAACTTTCCCTTCCTCGACAACCGCCCCCATGGAAATCTCGACCGGCTGCGGTTGTCGGAGCGAGCGGGAAACGCGCAGGCAGAGCACGGAGCTCCGGAGTAGCGCAAAGCTGATTTTCGTTTGGATAAACGTGATGATGTTGGCGTACGAGTCGTCGTTCTTAAGGCTCAGTTTGCTGGCAACTTGCTTTATCACCCGAGTTGCTGAAGGTCCTGCTCCTCCTGTACAAGAAAAAATCAACGGACTGAAAGTGCCCTTCTCAACATTTATAACTCGAGGCTCGTAGTTCAATTTTTTGATATTTTCATGGTAGCTATACGCGTCTTCGATATTTTTCGGGCAGCTTTTGGCAAAGGGGTTGAAGATTTTTACATCGAAAAACGTTTTTGTGAATCTGTTGTCCCAGAGGCCATTGGCTTTAATATCCAATCGTGCGTCATCTTCAGTGCTGGTAGTTTTATTTGCAAAGGACTCACCTTGCAACGGCAGAATATTAGGCTCGATTTCAACATCAAAACAAATTTCCTCAAGCAGATTGGCGAAAGAGTCACGGATGTCGTTATTTCTTAAGTGGGTATATCAGCCTCTGGGACAGTGAAGGGCATGGGCAACTGTGAACGACTCGCCACAAACACAGTTGAACGTTCCCAACCATACCGGTTGGGGGGCTCCCAACCATACCGAAGAGCAATACCATCTCGGAATTCAGACTTGGACAGATTGAAGTTATACTTTTTCAATGGCATGGCATTAAGCCAACATGAGGCTCCTTTTTCAGAGGCGAGATCAATTGCATACATTTTGTTTGCACTCAAACAGTTTTTAATGCTGAATTTTTTCTCAATCATTTTCACTGATCTATCTTTTCTGATCTTCTCAACTCTTTTTAATTGTTCGGACTCGATATTTGATACGTCCCCGAGGGATAGCGGCTCTGAAATGGTTTTTGAACGTTCGTATTCGAGAATTCTATCTTCAGGGCGAATGATGTTGAGTCCACCTTCGCGTACGGGGAGTGAAAATATGTCGCGATAGGTCTCGTCATAATTTGTGTTAAATACAAGGTTAGGGATTAGGTGATCATTGATAAATTTCTCGGCTTCTTCCAACAAGTCGAACGTGTCTGGCGTTGTCCTCGATAAGAAGGTTAATTTATGCTGCACAGAGTTTGTCAAGCATTTGTACACATTTTGAGGTGTAATTTTCGCGTGTTTGGCTAATTTTTGCAATATACGTAAATAGTTTTGCTTTTGATCTTCTATGTATTGTCTGCAGGAGTCCACGTTTCCGATAACAGATCCAAGGACTCTTGATCCATCAATAATATCTACTTCTTCACCTTTAAGCCCGTTTTTTCCGTCACTGACGAACTCTGCTTTAGTGATAAGATGGCATTTGGTAACATTATAACCGAATGAAGGACCATGCAGTTTCAAATTTGATAGAAGGACTTTCAGCGCTTTGACTGGTCCGGCGGCGTTTCCGTCATCCGCGTACCATTTTTGAATCAGGTTGTCGTCGGAAACCTTTTCGATGAGGGCAAAATAGCTAATCCATACATTGCCATTGCAAAAGGGTCGCCTTGAGTAGTTCCCTCTCGGGACTGCAGAACTTTGTGAGAAACATAGAGATTAGATGGGGTCTTATAAGAGTTGGATAAAGCCAGATAAAGAGATGGACAAAGAACTTCGATGTTTTTTAGGGCTAAATCTCTGTTCAAACCGTTGAAGGCATTTTTCGCATCAATAAGGAAGATGGCCTGCGTCTCCGGTTGCTCGAAGGCCTCACGTAGAGAGTCAATGGCATGTTCAATGCCGCATCTTTGACCAAGGCAAAGTTGGAGATTACCTCCAAGGAATTTGAGGTCATTTTTGACGCACGTAACAATGGCCCTACCAATGATGCGTCGCATTACCTCAACAACGCCTATGGGCCGTACACCAGGGCATTTATCAAGTGGTATCAACCTAGAGCTATTGTATGCATCAAGAAAGCACAACTCGTGTGTCGCAATCAAAATAGTCAACTTTGCCAATGACTTGCAAATGTCATTTGACGAAGATTTGAACGATGTATGGATGCGTCTCCATTCATTTGCATATAATCCTGAGGGACCACGGCTGCCGTGTGTCTTCATGGCCGATCTACGTATTGCAGATGCGTTGATGCGATCAAATATAGAGTGGTGATAGGGTTATGTATTTAAATGGGGGTCTTTCACAACGTAGTCAAGGTTTGCAGTCTGTGGGGCGAGATGCTTTTCAACTAATATGTCCATTACTGTTTTCGTTCCCAGTTTTTCATTTAGGGGTAGGACACCGCCCTTCGATTCTTCGGTTAGACATCTTAGTGCATTCGAGACTTTTCCAGTTTCCATGTTTTTGTCGAATAGTTTGATTTCATTTGTTTCATGTTTAGACTTCGATTTTGTAAGTCTGTCTTGTAGCGCTTTCGCCTCTAGAAATAATAATTCAAATTCGCAATGTATCCGGAGGTCGAGTCACCTAGCTATGATTTTACTTACTGATCCATCGTTGCCCTTTTTTGTTCTAGCGAGGATGAGATGGGGCATGATCATAGCGGATAACATCCCAGCTTCACTATTATGGTTAATAGTCTCACATTGTGACAATGCAACGCTGAGCGACTCGACAAAGCGATAGCCAACTTTATTGTTGCTTAAAATGAAAAAGACGGGTTTCCAATGAACAATTTCTCGGTAAATGTTTTTGAGCGTTTCTTTCCTACCGGTGGTTAGATTGGACCAGAAGTCGGTAGCTGTGAGAGAATCAGGCGTATGGGGGGCAGGGGTTTGTGTGACATGGGTTTGGGAAGCATGGGTATGGGAATCTGCGATGTTTGCATTCGTGCTTACTGATGTTTTGGTGATTAACGCCTCGTGTGTGCGTGCGCTGGGGCAGTTTTCGCATTCGAAGTTGTCATGGTGTTCGCTCGCATATCGAAGTCCGCTACATTGGACATTCATATAGGTACCGCATGAGTAACACCATGTACCCCTCTTCTTGAGGGGTTTGAGACACTTCGAGCAGTGCGTCTGCTCGGACATGGGAACGGGTTGTCGAGGAAGGGATGATAAATTGGTGAATTAGTTAACGAAAACTATTAAAGAATGAAGTATAGATGAGAATACTCGATTACCAATATAAGAAAAATGAACACCATCACGGCAAAACATGAAAGGCGATAGATTAAAAGAGGGCGAGATAACATGAGGGAAACAGTAATGTAGCAATTTATAAATCGCTAAATTTTTCAAATATAGCTTATGGTTTATCAAACGATTGTTTGTTGATGGGATGATTTTAGGGGCTATCAGGACTGATGGGTTGAATTTGTATCTAATAAGTTCAATTAGGAGTCTATAACATTCAATGAAATGAAAATTTTCTGTAGAATGATCATTGAAGCCAAAAATTAGGGTCACAGAGCGAATATTTAGAGGGTAGTATTGTTGCACAACATCAATGAGGTCCCGTATATTTGCACCGCGAAAAGAGTGTATTGTTGCGCCGATATCACTGCCCTTAATGTATTTGGTCCTTGAGGTTCCGAACACAAGGTTCTTGACGTCCCAAGGGAGAAGGGGAGCTGTGAAGCGGGGTCGCATGGAGGGCTGAGTTGTTCCTGTTCTCCAAACACTCGGGTGATAATGACATACAATGCTTGCCTCTAAAATTCTCTCCACGGAGAGACCATTCTTGCAAGACTTAGCATATCAAATCTATTTAATAAGTTTATCACAACAATTAGGCTCCCTTTTAAAAGGGAAAAACGCCGTGTTACATGGAATTGCATTGAAAATTGGGACCTATTATTTTTCAACCCCCCCCCCCCGTCTCCCCCAGCTTAGTAGGCTTATATCTTTTACGCCCCCAAAGAAGAATAGATCCGAAAATTGTCTTGAACTAGTAACGATTGCACTTTTTTCTGAACAGCATTAGCGTTTTTAAGATATAATGAATGAACAAGCAACGTAATGCGCAGTCGCCATTTTATTTTTCTCGGATTGGCAGTTGGTACTGTCTCCAATTATTATGACGTGCGGTGCATTGAAGGGCAGTCAATGAAGGTAGGATTTTGTTTCAGAATCATGTCAGAAAAATCAAGATTATGGCGAGCAGCTTGCGCAATTGCCATTCAAGGCTTTAATGAAGTTATACCTTTTCGCGGCAAGATCTTATCAAAATTACATTCATCTGAGCTGTTATTTGCTTATATGTTATACCTTGAAATGGTTTGCCAGATCATCGATTCGATGTCTTCTGAAAATTCTATACCAAAATTTAAAGATGGGTTTTTTAACGCAATGCTGACAGAATGCAGAGAAATGCCAGTGACAGTTGAGAAGTTGCACGAAGTGCATGAAAATTTCCTTTACAGTACTGGCGATAATAAGCCTTTATCCAGCACTGAGATTAAGTTGAAAGATAATTCTTGTTATGGAAAAGGGTAGTTGTTACTGACTTCCGATGACGCGTATTTTCTCCAGTCATTCATGTGATGTTAATGATTTCTGTTTAAAAATAACTTATGCTTTACGCTGTTCATGTTAGTTACTGTTATCCAGTTTTTGTTCGATGTAGCGAAAAGGCAGTGTAATATATGTGTAATAAATGAATGAAGTTTATTTCAGCCGCATTTCAATGACGGAGATTTGGTACTGTGCAAAAAATATGATCTTTTCCCTGTGCAACAAGATGATATAGTTATTTTCAGGTCAGGTTCGCTGCTTTCGGTAATTAAGAAATACATGCTGACACCTATTAGTTGTTTTCCAGGCATCCAAACGACAGGCGCTTTGCTATAAAATTGGCGAAGGGATTCGAGAATGACATTTTAAGGTACAAAAACTATTTTCATTCACGTGTTAATAGCCGCAGCAGGATAATTTCCCCCCAAGTAGGTTATGCATCCCTAACCATTTACATCACTAGCCATTGCATAGTAAAAATATGACACATGCGTCTGTGTGCAAATAATATGCACCCACTAAGCTTTGGGTCGGGCACAAACGGAAAATATCCCAGCGGTGTCATGTACTGAGGGGTCACAGACGGAAAATAAACGAAGTCAGAAAAACTGTCCTGTTAAAGTGAAAATTATTTTTAAAGAACGGAGAATGGAAGGTGGTTATTTCTTTCATAACTACCTTTCAAACAGACCCAGAGGTAGATGTGAAAAAATTTTGTATTTTTACCTTGTACAGCTTTAAAAGCAATGTTTTAGTATTTTTGTGTTTCTTTCCTCAAACCAAATTCTTGTAAAAAGTAACTTTATTGAAATCTCATTGACAAGTAACTGTATGCTTGGGAGATAAATTTCTGATAGTCATTCATTAACTGAATGCGATTTTTCTTTTGCGATTTTTTATGCGATTTTTCGCTTGACCGAGTTTTCGTCTGACCCATTTGACTTTTTGTCCTAAAAGACGGGATAAACATGTAGGCCCAGCGGGCATTAAGTGCTCTTAGAGCCTCTCAGCTCAAATTGTTTTGGAGACTTATACTTATGGTGTGAAGGGCAGTTCTTAGAGGTTGAAGACACCCCCACTGTTGACCCCCCCACTATTGCCCCGCACCGCGCTGTTGCCCCCACCCCACTGTTGTCCCCGACCAGTCCCCCGTTTTTTTTTTTCATTTTGTGCTACAGGTTAACCTCAAAAGACTCAGAAATTGGAAACAAGATTCCAAAATGAAGCCAACAATTGGGTGGTGATTAACGATGCAGCTGCTTACATCCAGTAACTGCTACTACATCGTTGATTGAGCTAGAAAAAATTACGCTAAAAACAATCTGTAACTTCCAGAAGACGTATATCAACCACTGAAGTCAAGCAGATCAGAAATGATTTTTTGAGATCTTTAGTTTTATTGAGCTATTTTCTGCTTTCCTGAGCCAGTGTTTGGGAGGGATGACATATCTCAAGGTGTATTTTATATGATGCTTTTACGAGTTTTGTTAATGAGGACCGACAGAAGGGAATTTCTATTTTACAGCAGCTTTGAGAAGTTGGTTGCTTTCGACTTGGTTGCAAGTTTGTTGTTTCATATCATTGATTGTCTCTATTACGAGGATGGTTGGGAATTCACTGATTTTGAGGATTCTGCTCAAAGACAATTGCCTCTTGCATTCTCCGCAGCCCTTGTGACTGGCAGAGCAATCTACCATACAGTTAGCAAACTCAGTTTTTATGGGATGTAATACGAACTGTCAGCTTGTGCTTACCTCTTTATGAGGTTACTTGAGTGCACTCGTGTGCCCGATGACTTCAGTCTTGGCACTGAAAGGAATAGACCACCAGATCACGTCGCGGAAGAGATATCATGGTTGATCCTGGTTATCGCCTCGACTCTTCACGGTTGTGGCGTGTGTACAGGCCACTGCTATTACAGTCATGACTTGTACCGTAAAGGCGCCATGCATTGGATGTGCTCCAGGCAAGCCATGTTCTCATCTAGATATGTGTGTGGTCCTATTTCCTTTATCACGAAGCTATGATTCTTGGTGGTTGGTGGAGTTCTCGTCTTGGCTTCGGATAGGGTAGAGTAACTTGCCTTCTTTAGAGTATTTCAGAGGCTCATAACAAAAACACGCCGAAAATTTATTTTGTTGGTAACTAGAGTGTATGGTTGCTTTTGCAACATTGTGCAACCTATATTCTTGTGTGAATCAGTTTTTAATAGATTAATTGCTCTCAAACGAAATTTGTAGCAATTATATTAGTCCTGTCGGTCTTTTTTCGTGCGATTTTTCGCTTGACCGATGTTTCGTCTGACGCTTTTGACTTTTTGCTTTCCAAAAAGGGATAACATTTAGCGGCCAGCGGGCATTAAGTGCTCTTAGAGCCTTTCATCTCGGTTTCAGCTCAAACTGTTTTGGAGACTTAGAGGTTGAAGACACCCCCCACTGTTGACCCCCCCCCCCGACTATTGCCCCCACCGCGCTGTTGCCCCTCTCCCACCCACTGTTACCCACCGCCCGCGCCCGTCCCTCTCCATCAGCCACCCGGTGCACACCTCCCCTGTGGCTAGCTACTGACGAACAAGGGCTCGCTAAAAACACGCAAAATTATTTTCACAATTTTTTTCAGTCTTTGATTTTTTTTCATTTTCTGAGTTTTATTAGCCCTAGGTGTCAAGGAACCTTCTCTAAGGTTGTTAATAGTTTACTACATAGTTTTTAGTGGTAGTGGAATGGTTTCAAAATTTTAACATCACGAATTTTAGCATTTTTTTGACAGAACGTTCAATTTTTTCCAATTTTTTTGAAATTTATTTCATGTTTGACGTCTTTCCAGACATAAGGGCCAGAAAACGTTCTTAATGGTTTGATAATAAGTTAGTGAAAAAAATTATGGATTAGTTTTTAACTTTAAATATGACAAATTGTTGGAAGTTTTTGATAAAACTTGCATTTTTTTCAAGTTTTTTGAAAGTTTTGGTCGTTTTTTTTTGGGTTTCTCCAGCCTTAAGAGCCAACGAACCTCCTCTAGGGTTTGACAATAGGTCACTTTATAGTTTTTATATAAAATGGAAATTTTTTTCAAGGTTTTAACATTACGATTTTTAACATTTTTTGACAAAACTTGCAATTTTCAATTTTTTGGACATTGTCATACAGGTTTTTTTCAGCCTCAGCGTTCAGAAAACCTCCGTTAGGGTTTTATAATAAGTTGCTGGAAATTTTTTTGACCACGGATTGGTTTATCACAAATTTTGGCAATTTTTTTACTCTGCATTTTTTCAAGTTTTTTGAAAATGTTTCATTTTTTAGGTTTCTCTAGCCTCAAGAGCCACATAACCTCATCTATGGTATGATAATAGGTTACTGCATAATTTGTAGATGTAATGAATTATTTTTCAAGATCTTAATATTGTGAAAGTGTTGGTGTTTTTTAACTAAAGTTTTCGCTTGAACGATTTTAACGCTTTTGGAGTGACTTTTACGTCCTTTGCTTCGTTTGCGATTTTTTCGTGTTTCGACTTTTTGGAGGAACTTTTACGTTATTTGTTTCGTTTTTGCGTAATCTAATTTTGGCATTTTTAATTTTAAGCAGTTGAACTCAAGTGGCGGCAATTGACTGCTAGAAGTCTATGAAAAGTGCGCTGAAATTGGTGTCATTTTTTAAAATTTTGTATTAGTAGTTATTGTGATTTGTAGTAACCTCTGATGACGTCATGACGTAATAATCTTTGAAGCCCTCCTCCCTTCCCCCGGACTGAAGCAGTAATAGATGCAAAAGATTTAAACTCCCACTAGTCGTTGGAGAGCAATTCTTCCAAAGTTAGCCGGTTATGTTTTGGTCTTTGTGGCTGGTTGGGGTAGGTTTTGTGCTACATTTTCTCGTTTTTAACTGATGTTGATTGCGATGGCTTTTATCTATTGTTGGCTATTGTTCTCTATGTAATAATAAAATCGTCTTCTTTGGTTTTCAGTTTTGTGATTATATTTTGGCGCAAATGGTGTATTAAATTTGGAAGTGTAGATTAAATGATGACGATTGTAGTTGGGTTAAGATGGGTTAAAATTTCAGCTTGTGGGAAGTGTCACCTCCGAGCGGTACACGCGGGAACGCACGGGCTTCCACCAACCTTGTGCGGCAAAAAACAGAGGACCCCGGGATTGGACGCAATCACACTGGAAACGGGATGAGAGCGAAACCCCCCGGAAGTCAACGGAGCGGCGAAGAACCAGCCATTCGGAACACCTCCAAAAACAACCTCGTACGGCCACCACCTCACCGGATGCAGTCACGTGCGGTGTTTTTCGAGGCTGACTCAGAACACCCAATCCATCTGGCTGGGGCACAAACAAGACGTAAACAATAGAATTAAATGAGCCGGATGTTATGGACTAAAGTTCGCGGACAATTACTGAAAAGTATACTACCGAAACGTAAACAAGTGCAGATCAGACGTGTGTCGAGAGTGGCCTTCTCTTTGATTATGCAGTGCGTCGCTGGTACGCAAATGAAATAAAGTACATGCAATCTTGGATTGATAAACGCTACCGATGCATTTGGAGCAATAAGAAAGGTTCGCCACTTATACAAATGGAAAGGGAAAAATGTAAACTTGCAAAATATAAGAAGTATATTAGATATCAAAACACTAAGATGGAAAATTGAAAAACGTACCCTAGAAAGAATCGGCCACGTACTAAGATTGAGTTACAAAAGAACAACAAAAGCGGCAATACTTGGCTGGCTAGCTAGCCTAGAAGAGCTACCCAAACTCCCTGTTCATAAAAGAAAGACACTCTTTTATTGGCGCAAATAACTAAAAGAGGCGGGAATAAACTGGGCGGAAGCACCCAAGTCAGCAACCGACAGGAAAAAGTGGAAAGCTATAGTAGTATCAAGAGTAGAACACATACGTAAATGGGAAACCGAAAGAGCGAAACACCGCCAAACAAGACAACAAACTAGCATACACAAACGGAACTTAACACCAACACCACCCAGTCTGACATGCGAGGTATGCAACAAGCAGTGTAAAACAATGGCAGGCCTCAAGATACACCAGAAACGAATGCATGGACCAACTGAAATTTCGTTCTCCTGTGAAAACTGCAACCGCACCTTCCAGTCGGAGTCAAACTGGCGAAACCACTTAAAGAAATGCGACCCGACGTCTTCCAGTACCCCAGCGAGAGTATACAGACCGAGAATGAAAATATGCGTTACTTGCGGGGAAGAAAAGTCGGCTTCGAATTACGCGAGACACGTATGAAACGGCACCCGAGTGAGAGGACATGCCCCAGGAGGGGCGAACGTCTAGAAGAAGGTTAAAATTTCATTTATCACGGTAAGCCAATCTTAAGTCAAAATTGCCGTCGGATCCATCTGATGTGTAAAAAATATGCTGGCAGTTATCAAAATACGTTTTTCAGTGCAAGGGTAAAGTGTCATTTTGTCGATTAATTTCAGTGCCAAAATTTTATTGAGGAAAAACCTTTCAGCGGACCTTCTGGGCTCAGCCAGTTTTTCTTATTTTCAACATAACCCCAAAATGTTGCCCTTATTGAATTCTTTCCAGAACAATAATGAGATTGCTACGAACAATTTCATTGGATCGAAAGTGTTAGTTTGTGTTTAGGTTGATTTCAGAAGAATTTTCTTAATAATTCGTTTCCAAAAAATGCAAAGCAAAATTTTTCACGAAAAGTTTTCATAGTCGATGGTTTCTAAAAGCCTCCAAACGTCAGGTTAACTCCGACTATTGTTATCTTGTTAAGTAGGAAATCTTTTGCTCTTTCTATTGAATAGTCCGAGACTACTGAAAAGAAGAGAAGGTCTCATGTATAGTATATACAGTCTTAAATAAATTTAAAACAAATCGGTTTTTCCTTGTGTTCAGTAATCACAACTGATGAAAAAAGCTTTGTTTTCTATCTTCGACATTTTTGTTGTCTCTCATATTAAGTTAGTTTAGTGGGATTTGAAATAATTTGAAGCTCATGTGGGTAAAGTTATGGCTTTTTTCATTGCAATTTTTTCCGAGATTCTGATGCTGATGTTTAATTCTAAATAATTGTTTTAGCTGATTTTTTTTTCACCCACCATGCTATAAATTAAAAAGGCGATATCAGTTGAAAGTAAGCTTTACACTAAAGAATCTTTGGCCGTCTGGTTAGACATCCTCAGTATATAGATGATTGTATGAAATTATTGGTCCTTAAAAATATCGTTTGTACGATTACTGCTTCAGTCTCTTAAGGCTTGTTGCTTTAGATGATTGGGACCAGATCTTTCTGTTGCCGTATAGGAATACGCTTTATGTAGATCGGGCTGTCTTTTTCTGTTTTTGCAAAGATATATAAGTTGAACTTCGTTTTGAAATTTTGAACTGGAATCAAATTATAAGTGAACCTGTTGCGTTGTTAACGAAGTTGCTTACCCTGTTACTTGTCTCGTCCTAGATGCATATCATCTCTATTTGACTAACAGGGGATTAACTTATTTTGCTGTTTCAGCACAGCACTGTCAGCGCATAACGTCTTGCAAAGATTTTTTGTGCATATTAGCATGTCTGACATTATTTCAACAACAACAACAATAGAGTCTTCATTGAGATCTGAGATGTAACAATTTTTGCGGTGGTAAAATTGGTTTGGTTTCTGCGCATTTAACTGCTCTGATTGAAAGATTTCAATTGATTGAAGAGAACTCGAAGACTCCATCTTTTTTACTTGAAGTGCCTGCGCAATATCAAATTATATTCTTTAAAATCTTCAAAAAACATCTTATGGTTTATATTTTATCTATTCAATTATCTCAGCAAATAAAATGAACTGTTGATATGATCTTGAGGTATCTTTTGTGTTCACTTCGACCTGAAAACCAGATTTAATCAACACCTGTTGCGATAATAGCAGTTAAATAAACTGCCGGTGTAATAAATTTTAATGCCCGATCGACACTGGAAAAACACTTCAGCATTAGACTACGAGTTTACCACACTCTTTTATCGCCACTGTTAGTAAGTAAACAGTGGCGATAAAAGTGGTGATAAACTCGTAGTCTAATGATGGAAACAGTTTGATAAACTTGTAGTCGAAAAAACAGACAAGAGTACAATCAAGCTTTTGGTTATTGGTTAACTATATGAACAGTACAGTTCTTGAAGACATTAATTTGTTTCGAAGCCTTTGACGGTGGAGGGGCGCAAATATCGGGGATCTATGTCATTTCATACTCCAAACTGGAGTCCGAATCAAAACCGTCGATTGGTAGTTGGGAGATTTGGAATTCCATTGAACCACCGCTTTGGAAACCATTAAAATTGGAAGCGCGCGGTCCCGCTAATGTAGCACTAATACGTTTCTTTGCTTTAGTGGATCTTCTATACACTCTGAAAGCACTATACATCCTAGGGCCCAAGATTTGTTTAACCCCGCTCTCACTGTGGCCAGCATCAAGGAGCGCTGTTACGACGCTATAATAGAATGTCCTCACCAAAGTAAATTTGTATCCCAACCAGCAGCTCGTGCAATTTGGGATATAATTTTTCTCGAGAAATTGATTCCCATTGGCTGATTGTTGTACCAGTGGTCGCCTCCTTTACCATTTATACGATTATAAAGTTTTGGCGAGTTTGACGGAATTTTGGACATGTAAAAATCCACAATTTGAACAGGACAGTTTTCTTGAAAAGTGGGATATATAAAGGCTTGCTTTGGCTGGGAGCCTTTAGTTCTAATGCCACCACTATGGTTTGTTGACATGCGTTAGTCATATTAAATGTAACGTTCTTGTCCCATTCCAATAACTTCAATTTGTGGGTCACGCAAGCAGAAAAATTCGCCAACCAAATAATACACTGTCCATAATAGCTGTTGAGGAGGGTTTTTCCCTAATATTTTTGCGCTGCCATAAATCTTTCTCCATATCTTCGCTCACTGGCAAAAAAGTTTTTTTGACAAAACTAGGAAAAAAATTCTCTGGTGAGCTCTGAAAATTTTGTACAAAATGAAAGAAACTTTTGGCCAAATTACGCT
This sequence comes from Convolutriloba macropyga, assembly GCF_964194025.1. Classification (NCBI taxonomy): domain Eukaryota; kingdom Metazoa; phylum Xenacoelomorpha; order Acoela; family Convolutidae; genus Convolutriloba; species Convolutriloba macropyga. Next base: position 48,137,014 of record NC_134468.1, on the reverse strand, counting down.
CAAAAAACAACAGCTGTTACATAATACAAATAACTCTGGCGAAAAGAGCAGTTACAAAACTAGAAAATAATTGGACAAATTAATCATAAAAAACAACAGTTATTTGTGTTTAATTTGTCCAATTGGTTTCAGCTTCTGAAAATGCACCTTTCTTTTACCGAGCTCAATTACAGATACAAAAAACTAGTTTGTTGTTTTATATTGCCAGAAAAACAATATCCCAATAGCAGCTTTTCGTCGGGGCCCATTAAAACCCCCAGCTGATAAGTTCATCCGCTTGTCAAGTGCGAGTTGAAAATCTCTGTAATTTGGGTCATGAAGAATATCAACTTTTAGAAAAAGTTCCAATTTATTTGAGGTTTTTCAGAGTAAGAATTGCACCCACTGAAGTTCATTGTGTGTGGATCAGTTATAATTTGAGATTTCACAAACTTTTTTCCCCTCTTTACTCCACCCTCTTTCCCCACCCACCCATCCCCCCTTAAAAAAACAACCATGAGTTTATGAAAAATTAATCATTTTGATTGGTCCTTCAGATGCATTTGAATTGTTGCTGCAATGTGGTATAAAATTCGTGGTGAAAATTTTTCATCATTGCTGGTGTTGACTTCACTAATGAACATTTTCAAATAGTTATTTGTGGCTCCTGGAAAAGTATTAAAAATGCTATCCAAAGATACTTTCTAAAGTGTTTCGTCAGTTGCAGTTTCGGGCCATTTATTCCGGAGGTTACACACCCATGAAAAATTACGCAGGGAATTCTTGCTCAAAAATGAGTCACTCAGTTTGACTGTTAATTTTGAAATGATCGCAATAGGGCTCGATTAAAAAATTTACCACACGGTTTTTATCGCCCTCAAAGTTTTCGTAACATCTCGGTTTCGCCCAGGAGTTTGATAATTTCTCGGTGACGATAGCAACCGTGTCCTAATATTCATAATAAGTTCGAAACTTTGTAAAGCCTTAAAATATTTTCTTTCTTTCACCCAAACAGTTTGAGAACCTTAAAGTACCGCAAGTAATATAAATCTGTAAAAATTGTGAAAAGAAATTTGGGTACCATTGTAAATTTGTGCTTCACTAAATTAGTGCTGAACTCTTCTGTAAATTGATCAGTCCTGCGAAGGAAATTTTGTCGGTTTGTGCGCAGTAGTTCGGTTTTCATTGTACAGCTGTCTTTTGGTCTCTACATTTTGTCAATGTTTCATTCACTTTGTAGCGATGGTGTTCTCGTCTCATGTTTTTTTTTTATCATTTTCATTTTCGCAAGGTTCTCTGAATTTTAAATTTTAACTTTGAACTTTAAATTTTATTTGATTATCAGTCCAATTTTTTCAATCGTTCGTGACAGCGGTCCATTTTGGAAAGTAGTTGTAAGATAATTTCGTTTGCCAAATGCTTCGAAAGGACCTGTTAAAATATTCAATTTTACCGGTCATTTCAATGGTTTTCAAGCATATGTTTTTTGATGGCTTTTAACGTTTGTAAAAATGAATGAATTACAAAAAGTTATGATTCCCGTATAAACGTCTTTTTGTATAAAAATTTATTTCATTCTGTTTGGTTCATGTTTTTTTTTACTGAATCTCAAATGAAAAACGTTTCAGTTTGCAAAAAGACGGAAACCTCAGTTTCGTTGTCGGCTGTAAAATGAGTTTTTTTATTAGCTTTTAATAAGTCACAAAATAGGTGTTTCGTATTTCATTAAGCGTGTTATTTGTGCTTGTCAGCAAACATCTTGTTGTTTGAAGTCTTAAATGATATGGTTTTGACATATTTTGTTATCATAATGTTCGCTGTCCTCGTCAATCACAAAATTTTAGTCAAAATTTTAAATTCAAAAAATTTAAAAGAACAGTTATAACACGGAAGAATTTCAATTTTGAGGGAGTGAGTTTTTTTTTATTTCTCCACCGTCCTAGACCCCTAAATGACTCATAGATGTTAAAACTCCTATTGACCCTATGTTAAAACAGCGGATTTTTCTGATTTACAACCTGAGTGCTTTATAATGTCTTTAGTGTTATATATATTTTTTAAAAATTCAAACTCCAGTTTTTTGTTACTAAATATTAAAAGTATGAAAGGTAAGGGAACGCACAAGTTACACGCACGCGTTTTTGTTTCTTGTTTTCATAGTTTAATTCGGCGTTCAATTCTAGCTGTCTTGTCTTCCTTCATATCTGTTCAATTGCTGCACTGTTAACCAAAATCAAAATCATGTTTGTTCTCTCTTAGCGTTTGACAGCATTACGGATTACTAAGTTGCTCGGAAAATCTACGCAATGATTTTGATGCAAAATTTGAAAACCTACAGCATAAAACCCTTTCTTTATCAGTTCTCTTTTTAGTTTTCGGTGATTCTTTGTTTTACAATTAGCAGAGTCTTCAGAGCTTTGCTCTACATCCATGTTCAGCTATTGTTTTTTTAAAAAATATAATCTGGTTATCGAAGGGTATTTGTGGTAGTCTTCCGAGTTTTTAATTGCTCTCAAACGGAGCTGGTAGCAATTATATTAGTCGTGTTGTCTTTTTCTATACAATTTTTTGCCGAACCAATTTTTTGTCTGGTCAATTTGACTTTTCGTCCTCAAAAACGGGATAAGCAGAGCAGGTAACGCTCGGAGGGAATTAAGTTCTCTAGGATTAAATTCTCTTTGAGCAAATTTTCTTTCGGTTATTTTTCGAATTTTCTGTTGGAGTAGTCTAAAACTGAGGATGATTAAAGTTGATATAGGTCTTTTTCAAGACATAAGTATTTTTTATGACCATTTCAAGAGCTCTATGTTTTGGTAATCCAAATGCGCAAATTTATACTAATTTTCACAAATTTCTTTAAGCTTTTTGAAAGTGTTTGTCATTTTTTTTTAGTTTTTTCATCCGAAGGTGTCAAGGAACCTCATCTAGGGTTTGATAATAGATTACTGCAAAGTTTCTAGTGAAAATGGATTGGTTTTCAAGCTTGACGGATTGACAGTCGTAGTTTTCTTTTGTTTTTAGGTATTCAAAAACTTTAACTGTCTGAGTTCTTTGATTGGGCTCCTGCTCGTCAGTGAGTTTTTCTTTCACACAATTGAAGAGTCAATAGGAGGTAACTGTTCTGATGATCTTTTTCGGTTCTGACGTGCGATTGGCCAGTGTATTTATCTATCGCAGGTTTATAAAAAGACCTGATTATATTAGTCATGTTGCATTTTTTGAGTCTGAACATTTGACACTACATCCTTAAAAACGGGATAAACAGGTAAAGCTTGGAGAGCATTTATTCGCTGAGACGTTCTACTAGAGCTGTTTTAGTCACTAATTGTACAAGTCACCGAAGCTTCTGAGAGGACATGAAATCGTGGTGTGAAGAGCAGTTTTTTGGCGGTTTTGGATCCCGGCTGGGAGTCATTTTTTTACCAGCAGTTTTTGTGACCCTTGTATTTGTTTAATAGTGAGATTCAAGGGCACAGTAAGTGTGGATTAGTCGGTTGTTTTTTCATGCATTGGACTATTACTTATCAGGTTGCGGCTTTCAATACAGTTTATCTAGTATATTTTGGAAATCTTTGAGGCATTATAAGACTCACATAGTAAACTAATATTGCCTGTTGGTTTCAGTGATCGATTCGGAGAAACAATCAGTGTTCCAAAAGGTCATTTTTGGGCTCAGTCCTCGAATAAAGGATTATTCAAAGATAGTTCTTTCTATGGACCAGTGAGTTGTTTAGAACACGTTTTAAAAACACGTTCTTTTACTTTTATATACTTGTAATTGAATGTATTTAGATTCCCCTCGGACTAATAGTTGGAAAGCCAATATGTGCTTTACGATTTTCGCCTTTCAAGCTTGAAAAACTCGGTTGAATATCTGCTTTCAGTACCTTGAAAGCTTGAATGATAAGATTTGTTGTTTATGCATGCTTGTATGTTAAAAATCTTTGTTAAATTGAAACCAGTATGCTTAAATTGTTGAATTTCCTGCTTTACAAATGCTCGCAACGAAAAGAGAGACTTCACTTCTGAGAAATAGATTTTTGGCTCTATATTGCGTTATAATGTGTGTACGTCTAACAAATGAATGCACTAGAAAATTCATCTGCAGCTTATTTGATATATTGTATTTTTTTTTGCGTTTTATGCGAATTTAAATAACGCATTTTTTCTACTGTTATACAGAGCTATCTAAAATCGGAACAACGTCAAATTGAAATGTCTTCGTTATCATTGGCATTATATAGTTAAACTAATTTGATAGCAGCCAGAGTATTTAATACATCAACGATATTATCGTACTGTATCGTCATTTCAGATGAGATATGGTATACGGTCGTGCTGATACAACCTAGACAGGTGATGCTGTGATAGTGTCCTTGTATGAGTTCTGATTGTCAACATCTTCAATTGTGTCAAGTCTTCTACAGAAACCGATAAGATACTTTCCAAGCAGAGCGAAGATGGAGAACACAGCTGACATGATCAAGGTTGGATTTTCATGAACTTGGTGCTTAATGGTTTTGGTAGCTGTCGGCTACTGCTATGAAGTTTTTTGTGTGTTATGTCTCATTGTGGTTTTTAACAATCGAAAGAATTTGAATTATTCTTGGGAGCCATCTTTTTAAGATCTCATATTTCGCATTTTTTCTCGACTTTTTAACGTCAATGAGAAGAATAACTCAAATTGGATCAATTATTTTAGTTTAATATTGGAGGAAGCAAAAGGATGAGTAGTTTCGAAACCTAGAAAGTTCTTTAATTGCTCTTTAACGAAGTTCATAGCAATTATTGTAAACGTGTGTGTCTTTTTACGACTCGAAGAGGAGTATTGAAATTCTACAGGTTTTTTTTAGCAGAAAGCAAGTTCATGACTTGAATTTTGACTTCTTTCTGTTCGAGCATTTACCCCCGTTTTTGATTGTTGACTTCTGGTATCGAACATTGGACTTTAACAGTAGCTTCGTTTGTAATGTATAGTAATTAGGAACTGCTGGTAATGTTCATGGTGAAGTGGTCATTTTGAAATTTTTTGTTCCTATATAAGTCACCCCTATTTATCTAAACTACACCGCACAAACCCCCCCACCACCTATCTACCCCCCCCCCCAAAAAAAACTTACCCAACCTATCTACCCACCTACCCCACCTAGCTCCCCCCCCCCCCCCCCCCGCACCTAAAAAATTGTCGGCTATTTTAAAACACTTTGATGTGGTTTGTTGGGCTACTTTTGTTTTTTTTTTCTCTTGTCTGTTTTGATGTTCTGATTTCGGTAAGGTTAGGGTAAAGATTATAATGCACGACGATTGTGTCTCGTTCGACAACTTGACTGGTGTTCTCGCTGATTTTTTTTCACTTGAAGTTCTAAAAATACTTTTAAAGCTGTTAAGGTCTAACGGTCTAAATGCTGCTGTTTGAATCGATTAATGATTATGGATTCTCTCTGCTGTTATATATACGTGATTTTTTCGTATTTTGTTTTAATCTTTATAGCTGCGCGGATAACTGTAAGCTGAGCGGAGCTATTTTGCGGTAATCTTGGTTTTTACAATTGTATTGGTGCTCTGTCTTTGTAAGATGTTTTTACTCCTTGTCAGGACTTTGAGCTCTCAAAACGGGATAAACCGGTGAAGACCAGCGGACAGCAAGTTTCTTTAGAGGCCGTTAGCCGCCGTAAGTAGTCGTTCAAGTGCTTAGAGTGCTGAAGCTACTGGGAAGGCCGTAATTTAAGGTTAAAAGGTGATTTTGAGCCCAAAATGTTGTTTTTTCTCGTTGTTTCGTCATTTTTCGAATTTGTTGGAGCTGTCAGCAATTGAGGTTTGTAAAATTTGAAAACAGTTGTTTGTAAGACATAATCAGATTTTACGACGCTCTTGTGAGCTATATGTTTTGTTACTCCAAACATGAACACTCAAATTTATGCTAATTTTTACAATTTTTCAAGTCTTTTGAACTTTGTAATTTTTGGAGTTTTTTCAGCCCTAGGTGCCTGAAAACCTCCTCAAGGGTTTGATAATAGTTTACTCCAGAGTTTTATTGGAATAGTTATCAACATTTTAACATGAATTTTAACAGTTTTTTTAATAAAAGTTTTAAATTTTTTGAAAATTTTCCGACTTTTTTGTCAGTTTTTAGTTTCAGCCGAAGGGGCAATGAAACCTCCTCTAGGGTTTGATAATAGCTTACTGCAAAAACTGTTATTGCATAGGATATGGTTTCAATGTTTTCATATCACAAACATTGGAAATTTTTTGATAAAACTGAAGTTTTGAAAGTTTTTCCTTGTTTTTCCAGCCCCAGTGGACGAGGAACCTTGTTTAGGGTGTGATGTTTTGTTACTTCATGCTTTCTAGTGGCAATGGAATTAGTTTTAAAGTTTTTAATGTCACGAATTTTGGCAATTTTATAACTTGCAGTTCTTTTGAATTTTTTTTTCGAAATTTGTCATTTTTTGAGTTAATTTATCCCCAGGGTCCAGAGAACTTCCTCTAGGGTTTGATAGTAGGTTAATGCATGGTTGGAGGGTCAATAGAATGTTGTTAATTTTTTTATTAGCACTCTTTTCTTGTGACAAGGTTTGAATTTTTTTTCAATTGCTGTGAAAATTACCATAATCAAGCTTTATCGGTCTTTATAGGTCAGTGAAAATTTTTCTTGACTGGAACTTGGTTTACTGCATAATTTCTGAAGACAATGAAGGGTTCTTAAGATATTTATTTTAATTTTAGCAATATTTATTAAAGAGTGAATCTTTCTTTTTTTGAAATTTTTGCCATTTTCTGAGTTTATCGATCTACAAGCTTCTATTAATTTCTTGCTGACTGGTTACTGGACGAATTCGAGAGGCAGTTAACAGAAATGGTTTCGGACAAAAAATTTTTGCAAGATAAAAGCTTCAAGAGTTGTATAGTTTCTGCAGTTTTGGGACTGTTTTGCTTTTTTTAAGAAATAGGATACAGAATTTTTAACAATGAGAATGTGATTCAAAAGAAAGTTACTTTAATTTAATTCGAAAAAGCATGTTTTATCTTAAGCTATCAGTTCCCACCGTTCGAAGAACTTAAACCACTCTTTAGAATTTATGCAACGAAACAATTTGACTAAACTTTATTCCGATTTAGATTTAAACTACCACAAAAGATCACGAAACGAAGTATAATACTTGGTGACAGCAGGAAAACAGCAAAAAATTTTACAAAAGACCAAATTGAATTACGTAATACTCTTAAAAAACTGTCGAATAAACCGCCAAACGTTCCGAAAGTTCTAAAAAGTTTAAATTGGAACTAAATTAGTCTTATTCTGCGAAAATTGTTATCCAGCCTGATGAATTTTAAAATTATCGAGCAGTACCCAAATCAACCTACGGATTGCAGAGCTGACGTTGATGGGACATATGTGTACTCAACTTCAGATGTTATGTGAAACTGCTACTCTGATGAGCAAGCTATCTGGCTGATACTGTGAAGAAAGTGAAAGTGTGAAGTCGAGAACTCAAGGACTGTAAGTTAAACGTTGACTCAGTCTTATGAAGCCTTTTCCTCCCAAGTGCTATTGCTGTTTGTTTTTATTATCATGCCTACCCCGAATAACTACAACTTAACTATGCTACCAATTTTTCACTCCTGTAGATTTTCAGAACATTTTGACGAGTTTGTGGACGCTAATAACATAGAATACTCCGACAAAGATAGTAACAAAATTTTCCCAGTGCATTACAATCTTTGCTTCTGATTTTATAAAACATTCCATTGACCCAAAATACAGAGGATGAAAGACTTAATTGTTTGGAAAGCAGAAACCGTAGAACAAATTAAAACAGAATACAACCTTTTAAAAGATTCGATCTCTAAATCCAATGATTTTTCCTCGATCAATTTACAGTGCCCCTTACAATCAATGAGGAGTAGTTTTACCTAATATTGTGCAGTAAATTAATACTAAGGTTAGCCAGTAAGTATGGCTGGAATGCTCAGATCACAGTAGATCCATACAGCGGAACAGAAAGTTTCCGGCAATTTGAGCAACTCTTCCCCGGATTCATTGGAGTAGCAGCAATACCGAATGCACAACAAGCAAACTTCTTACAATTGCACCTAAGAGGCGATGTGCTTCGCTCTTTCCCCAAACAGTTCCTGAAGCAAGTCGACGAGACGTTGAATTGAGTTTGACAACGTTAAGTGATCATTTCTGTTACACACAACTACAGGAGGTTCATATACTGAGGCTTGAGCAGAAGTTCGACCCAAAAACAGACACGCCAGAGAACTTTCTGGTGACTTTACAGACTGCAGCTCAAAGAGCCTATCCACCACCAAACTTGCCAGCGGTATCGCCACTGCCAAAGAGCTGACGCAACCGAACAAGCACGATTTGCGAGAGAAACTGCAGCACGACAAGAACCAATCAACGCCGAAGAACAGTTCAAAAATGAACATGTTAAATAAATTCGCCGAAAATCCATGCGAGGATGGCTACCATCAAAAATGATCAGTATCCAGAGGACGGATTCAATGAAATAATTACAACCGTATCAGATAATCTCATTAGCGCCCTATCAAGATTGAACGCAACTCAGAAAAGAATGGAACAAAAATTAAAATCAATGGATGATAGGATAAAAAATCAGGAGACAGCATCACACAGAGGGGGCCCAGAGAACAACACAATAACCATAGCGAGCCCTTCGCCATATGTGGAGAACACTCAGTGGCCAAATTCCCAAATTTTGTCCCCCTATTCCAACCAGGACTTATCGGGGTAACCCCAGTTATTTTGGACAGTCCTATCCCAGAAATAACCAATCGCGTTATTACCACCCAAGACATAGGCAACATTTCAATCCTCAGAGCAACATAAACTCGCAAAACTTGAATATCCAACATATGCAGTCACAAGCAGAGGTACGATTACCTAACGCTCCGTACTTCCAGTCACTCCATCAACCAAAGTCTTTTGTTACACTTGTGGATACCCTAACCAAGTCGAATCAATGTTCGCAGAGAGCAAAAACGAACTCAAGCGGAACATCATTTCCGTTTCAGAGACAATTAAAAAACTAATAAAGCCGCCCATTGAAACATGTGCAAAAAACAAAAGAAAAATTCCATCAATCAAATACGCTTCATCTTAGTAAAATCTCAGTAAACAACGGACAGACATTATCATATATTAACATAAAATTTAGACCGACCTTAACTTGAAGAGCACCCATAGATACGAGAGTTCGTGCAAATGTAATAAGCAACAACTTCTGACGAAAATAAAGCAAACTATCCAATAACAAAATTAGCTGACGAAATGCCAGATTGGAACCATGTAAAATTGGCAGGCGGCCAAACCGTTGAGGTAGTCAAACAATACTGACATTTACAATGGCAAATCAGCAATTTACAGAATCCTTGTTAGTTTTGCCGACAGCTAACTCAATCATTTTAGGAAACCCCTTCTTCAAAAAACTTGTCATTACCATTAGCCCGGCACGCAACTTCCTTCAACTATCAGACTTGACAAAACAAAGAAATAAAATAAAGCCGACGAACGAACCATGAAGAGTAGTTAGACACAAAAAGATACCAATTTATCTCATGAAAAGTAAAACAATACAACCAAACCAGCATGCGATTCTAGAATATTCACCACCTGAAGGAACCCATGAGTACAAAAACCTAAGCGGAAACTCATATCGAATGAAATTTTAGAAAGAGAAACAGACTTAGTTTTCACCGCTTCACTTAGTACAATCAGTGACCAGAATATTTTGTTTATATCAACAATAAACATTACAGACCATCCAATAACCCTACACAGACGTACAGAAGCAGCTAGGTTTTCAATATTTACAACCGAACAAGCAGATCAACTAATCAAAATTGACCCTGAACTTATCATTAACATTACTTATGATGACCTTACATTCTTAACGAAATAACCTTCAATCATTGAAAATAGAGAACAGAATTTATAACCCAGAGAATGTGACTCAAAAGAAAGTTACTTTTATTTATATTTGAAAAAGCAGGTTATATCTTGAGCTGTCAGTTCCCACCGTTCGAATAACTTAGACCACTCTTTAGAAATTATACAAAACAATTTGACAAAACTTTATTTACGTTTAAACTAACACAAAAGATAAGCAAGACAGTAAGTATATTAGAGGTATAAAATTTCATTAGAGTGTTTACTAGCTGATATCGGCATTAAGTTTGTTAGCTTTCAGTATAGAAGCTGAATTAAATATAGTTTCAGAATCTTACTGAAACTGCACGCCAAATAAGAACGTTTTTTGAAATTAAAAAAAAACAAAGTAAATTGGTCAATTTGACTCTGCTTTTTTTCTTTTTCTGCCTCAGTCCTGATGTGCATCAAGCAAGTCAACGGCGGCTCTTTTCCGGCAATCTGCGGGCTATGTTAGAGAACTTGCTTTCAGCTGTCTTGCTTTCACTCTTTTATCAAGATTAAAGTCATGTTTTTTTAATTTTTTGAATTTTCTCTAATGAGATGTTTCTTTCGTTGCTAATTACAAATTATATAGGCTGATATCAATTTAAAGTCGTCATGTGTTTGATGATGAAATATGCCAGACGTCGTAATTTTATCTATTGCATTAATTTTTTCACAAAAGCAGTATACAATTATGTTGCTGATTTTTGCCATGAAATTTTAAGTCAGATTATTGATCTTTGAGAAGCACTTGTCTGTATAAGTACAAATGTCTTGTTCTGCTGAGAGATTTGTGGAGGCTGCTGGGTTTTTGGTGTATATTTAGGTAATGACCATTAGCCCGGCACGAAACTTCCTTCAACTATCAGACTTGACAAAACAAAGAGATAAAATAAAGCCGACAAACGAACCATGAAGAGTAGTTACACAAAAAGATACCAATTTGTCTCATGAAAAGTAAAACAATACAACCAAACCAGCACGTAATTCTAGAATGTTCACACTCTGAAGGAACCCATGATTACAAAAACCTAAGCGGAGTACTCATACCGAATGAAATTTTAGAAAGAGAAACAGACTTAGTTTTCACCGCTTCACTTAGTACAATCAGTGACCAGAATATTTTGTTTATATCAACAATAAACGTTACAGACCATCCAATAACCCTACACAGACGTACAGAAGCAGCTAGGTTTTCAATATTTACAACCGAACAAGCAGATCAACTAATCAAAATTGACCCTGAACTTATAGCACTCGCTAAGTTTAGAGAAAAGGAAAAAGAAATCCCAGAAATCAACCAACTTATTCAAAACCCAGAACGGAGAGAAAAAATACAACTGCCTCGACCTCCACCTGACCATGAGTCCTTATGGTTCCCGACGCCAGAAACATGCGATCACCCCAAAATGCTGAGACCAATCCAATTCGAGATTTATAAAAATTTACAAGAACTTAGAAAAATGGAAATTTCTGATCCAACACAACATCGGTGACAGACAATTTTCTTTGCAGATTCCCATGGAGCAAATCAGCCTTAAACCCTGATCACAAGGAAAAACTCGAATTACTACTACTTGAATATTGTGACATTTTCGCGAAACATCGACTTGACGTTGGGTAGAATACAGAACTGAAAATCAAACTGACTCCTGAGCACTCTGTGCCAATGTACTTCCAAGGCCCAACAAAACAATTTGACAAAACTTTTTTCCGATTTAGGTTTAAACTAACACAAAAGATAAGCAAGAAACTAAGTATATTACAGTTATCAAATTTCATTAACGAGTGTTCACTAGCTGATATTGGCATTAAGTTTTTTAGCTTTCAGTATAGAAGCTAAATTAAATACAGTTTCAGAATCTTACTGAAACTGCACGCCAAATAAGAACATTTTTTGAAATTAAAAAAAAACAAAGTAAATTGGTCAATTTGACTCTGCTTTTTTTCTTTTTCTGCCTCAGTCCTGATGTTCACCACTCTTTAGAAATTATACAAAACAATTTGACAAAACTTTATTCCGATTTAGATTTAAACTAACACAAAAGATCAGCAAGAAACTAAGTATAATACGTGGTGACAGCAGGAAAACAGCAAAAATCTTAAACACCAAATTGAATAACGTAATTCTCTTGGAAAACTATCGAATAAATCGCCAAATGTTCCGAATGTTCTAAAGTTTAAATTGGAACTAAATTACTCTTATTCTGCAAAAATTGTTATCCAGCCTGATGTCTTTGAAAATTATCGAGCAGTACGCAAGTCAACCTACTGATTGCAGAGCTGACGTTGATGAGACAACTGTGTACTCAACTTCAGATATTCTGTGATACTCTGATGAGCAATCTATCTGGATCTGTGAAGAAAAGGAAAGTGTGAAGTCGAGAACTCAAGGACTGTAAGTTAAACGTTGGCTCAGTCTTATGAAGCCTTTTCTTCTCAAGTGCTATTGCTGTTTGTTATTATTAACATGCCTACCCCGAATAACTACAACTTAACTATGCTACCATTTATTCAATCCTGTAGATTTTCAGAACATTTCGACAAGTTTATGGACGCTAATAACATCGAATGCTCCGACAAAGATAGTAACAAAATTTTCCCAGTGTATTACAATCTTTGCTGCTGATTTATATAAAACAGTCATTCTATTGACCCAAAATAGAGAGGATGAAAGACTTAATTGTTTGGAAAGCAGAAACCGTAGAACAAATTAAAACAGAATACAACCTTTTAAAAGATTCGATCTCTAAATCCAATGATTTTTCCTCGATCAATTTATAGTGCCCCTTACAATCAATGAGGAGTAGTTTTACCTAATATTGTGCAGTAAATTAATACTAAGGTTAGCCAGTAAGTATGGCTGCGAATGCTCAGATCACAGTAGATCCATACAGCGGAACAGAAAGTTTCCGGCAATTTGAGCAACTTTTCCCTGTATGCATTGGTGTGGCAGCAATAACGAATGCACAACAAGCAAACTTCTTACAATTGCACTTAGGAGCCGCTATTTCCAAACACTTCCTGAAGCAACTCGACAAGACGATGAATTGAGTTTGATAGCGTTAAGTGATCATTTCTGCAACACACAATTGCAGGAGGTTCATATACTGAGGCTTGCAGAAGAAGTGCGACCCAAAAACAGACACGCCAGAGAGCTTCCTGACTTTACAGACTGCAGCTTAAAGAGCCTATCCACCACCAAACTTGCCAGCGGTATCGCCACTGCCAAAGAGCTGACGCAACCGAACAAGCACGGTTTGCCAGAGAAACTGCAGCACGAAGAGAACGAATCAACGCCGAAGAACAGTTCAAAAATGAACAAGTTAAACAAAATTTCCAAATAGCCATGCCAGGATGGCTACGATCAAAAATGATAGAACAATCACCAATTATAACGGTGCGAGAATTATGCACATTAGCTCGACAAATGACAATTAGAGACCTATGTAGGAAAGACGGTTATCCAGAGGACGGATTCAATGAAATAAGTACAACCGTATCAGATAATCTCATTAGCGCCCTATCAAATTTGAACGCAACTCAGAAAAGAATGGAACAAAAGTTAAAATCAATGGATCATAGGATAAAAAGGATAAAAAATCAGGGACATCACAGAGGGGGCCCAGAGAGCAACACAATGACCATAGCAAGCCCTTCACCATATGTGGAGAACACTCAGTGGCCAAATTCCCAAATTTTGTCCCCCGATTCCAAGCAAGAGGAAACTTTTATTATTGGCGTAAACGCAGATTTTTTGGACAATCCTATCCCAGAAACAACCAACTTGGATACCCTAACCATAAGTCGAACCATTGTTTGCAGAGAGCAAAAACGAATTCAACCGGAGCATCATTTCGGTTTCGGAGACAAAAAACTAATATAGCCGCTGATTGAAAGTGAAACAAAAAAACGATAGAAAAATCCCATCAATCTAAAGCCCTTCATCTCAATATAATCTCAGTAGACAACGGACAGACATTATCATATATTAACCTAAAGTTTAGACCGACGTTAACTCGAAGAGCACTAATAGATACGAGAGCTTGTGCCAATGTAATAAACAACAAATTTTGCAAACGATCAAACAGCAAAAAACATGACATTACCATTAGACCGGCACGCAATTTCCTACAACTATCAGACTTGACAATTCAACGAAATAGAATAAAGCCAACAAACGAACCACGAAGAGTAGTTAGACAGAAAAAGATACCAATTTATCTCATGAAAAGTAAAACAATACAACCAAACCACCATGCGATTCTAGAATATTCACCACCTGAAGGAACCCATGAGTACAAAAACCTAAGCGGAATACTCATATCGAATGAAATTTTAGAAAGAGAAACAGACTTAGTTCTCACCGCTTCACTTAGTACAATCAGTGACCAGAATATTTTGTTTATATCAACAATAAACATTACAGACCATCCAATAACCCTACACAGACGTACAGAAGTAGCTAGGTTTTCAATATTTACAACCGAACAAGCAGATCAACTAATCAAAATTGACCCTGAACTTATAGCACTCGCTAAGTTTAGAGAAAAGGAAAAAGAAATCCCAGGAATCAACCAACTTATTCAAAACCCAGAACGGAGAGAAAAAATACAACCGCATCGACCTCCACCTGACCATGAGTCCTTATGGTTCCCGACGCCAGAAACATGCGATCACCTCAAAATGCTGAGACCAATCCAATTCGAGATTTATAAAAAATTACAAGAACTTAGAAAAATGGAAATTTCTGATCCAACACAACATCGATGACAGACACAATTTTCTTCGCAGATTTTCTTGGAACAAATCAGCCTTAAACCCACTCGAATTACACCACTCGAATTACTACTACTTGATTTTTGTGAAATTTTCGCGAAACATCGACTTGACGTTAGGTACAATACAGAACTGAAAATCAAACTTACTCCTTACCACTCCATGCCATTGTACGTCCAAGGCCCTCCGACAGCAGTACACCTCAGAGAATAACTACAAGTGGAACTAGCTTTGATGCAGTACTATGGCCTCTTTACAACATTGCCTCAATCGAAGTATTGTAGCTCTTTGTTTGCTCACAGAAAGGAATCCGGAAAATTACGATTTCCAATTGATCGCCGGCGAATAAATCACCTTTTAAAAACGACTATCTCAACTCAAATTTTTCTATCGCTAACATCACTGATGCAACTAATAACTTCGCCGGAAAGACACTTTTTACAAAACTTTTCACAAAACCGCTAACAAGTTTATCACTGCGTCCAAATGGCAGATGACTTTTCAACACAACTTTTGGAGTTCAATTTTTCATACCGGACTTATGCATACAAGTGTTTGGTACAAGGCCTCAACGAATCAGTCACCGGATTTAGCTCCTCAATAAGACACTAACTTGATCCTTGCCTGGCAGCAGACGTTGGTACACAGTTCGTGCACAATATTGAGGTATCAAACTTTCAAGAGCTTCTCCCAACATTAAGGAAAATTTCTGATTTATTCGTAGATCTGGACTAAAACTGGCACCAGAAAAATGTGAAATAGCTTGCGAGTCAATGAAGTTCCTTGGACACGTCATAAACTCAACCGAAATTAAACCAGAAGCCACAAAAATATCGAAGTTTGTAAACACAATAAAAATGCCACAGACAACGAAACAAGTTAAAAGACTAATCGGCTTTCTACAATTTTTCAAGAACTACATACCAAACCTTGGTGAAAAATTAATACCGTTTTTATGAAAAACCTGAAATCATTAAAAAGGATTCGACTCAAAGCAACCGACATGACATTACGACTACCCCGACCTGGTCTGCAATACATTTTAAGTGATGCTAGCTACTATGTAGCCGGATTTGTTTTGATGGTAGAAGATTATTTCTAAGGAAAACAATCAAAAGAGAGGAAAACATTTTCAGCAGTATCATTTGGAAGCCAAACGTGTCTGCCAATACTAGACTCTTCAGAAGCCTTGAGATGGGTCACAGAGTGCCATACTTGGCCATCTCCGTAGATTCGATGGAAACTACGGTATTAACTGAACAACAATATTCAAACTGCATCAGATCATCAAGATATCAAATATGTCATGAATCTATGGAAACGCACTTGGGAAAATCATCTTTTCTGGCCACCCTCTACTTCCATAGCTCAATAACCGCCCTCACAGTTTGTGACACAGAAAAAATAATACTGCCTACGCCAGAAAAGGCAACTAATCTTGGATACGGTATATGGCTAAAACACGCAACTTTTAAACACCCGCAAACAGTCGGAGTAGTAGGAAACTCACACGCAGCTTTGGAACCGATACTGAAAGTCAACACAACCACTCAATGGAATGACTGGCACAAATATGTTTCTCTCGCGGTGTTCATTCATAACACATCATATCACCACTCAATCAGATATTACCCATCTGCAATCTTGTATGGACGAGACCCGATCAAACCCCTGGATATACGATTTTCCAGAAAAGCAATGGAATCCGTTGAAACCAACTCAGACTACGTCAGTATATTACAGGACTCCATGACCACTAAATTCGCAGAAAACAATTTACGGTTGATAATCTTACCAGCTATACAGATATTATTATGACAAGAAAGCGGGAGCTAAACCTGAAATTGCGCTCATATTGTCTTTTTCTCAACTCAAAAATATTATCTCAACAACAAACGATCGCAAAGGCAGTCCAAGTTTGGTTACCACTATATAGAGTAGCGAAAATCCTAACTGACTCGAACTATATCATAAGAAAGACGCACAATTTTTACCCAATGTGTACATCGAATTCGACTCCGCCCTATTTAACGACCAGGCAATTGAGACGATTTAACCTCCATTGACCAATCAGACTTCGAAACACGATCCGTCGCGAAGAGATACCAAAAGAGAGCCAGAACGCTTCGACAAATATTTGGAAAACTTTGCATTTAATGATATCTCTACAGACAACACTCCTTCAGAACCGTCCTCAGCAAGAATCAAAGTACAACTAAAGTAACAAACATCTACAAAAAGCTCTAAACACACGTGCTAAAGTGTTTATTTCGTGCATACTAGCAACACAAACCACTCAATTAAACATCATTAAATAGCTTACTGGCACATGCACACATTGAGTGTTTAAATGCACTCAATCAAAGCAAACAGTTTACTTGTTCAAACAGCTAAGTCTCACTCAAACTGACTACTCTCTACACTTAAGCATGAAAACATGCACTACACTGGACTAACGCCGGATTAGGAGCCAACTAACAGCCCAACTCAAAATACAGAAAACCAAGAGCATGGTACAAAATAAAGGAGGGCGATCCAATTGAAGTTGAAAGTTGAAGGCCCCCCTTCAACTTGTACTCCACACTGTGGCGCATGGCCTTGAGTCAAAATGCTGAACTGTGGGAAGAATGTGCCATTAAAGCAACAAGTAATAAAGTCCTCAACAGTGACATTGAAACAAATTTCTCATTTTAGATCAAATAAACTGAACCAACAAAATCAACATATTATGAAAGTAAAACGATAAACTGAATAAGGGAACCCACAAAACTGAACAAATAACCAGGGACAAATCATTGTTGACGTTTTGAAAGTTAGCAGCTGGAAAAAAAATCATTGTGACACCAATCCAATCCAAATTTCAGTTGGACAAAAAATGAAGCGAATCCTCCATCTTTTGACTTAATACAAAATACGCCTAATTCAGTCAACAAAATCAACTGACTACGTATCGAAAAGAATTCTCTTCAATGAGAAAAGCAAAATTCTTTTGGCTGATGAGTTTTTTAATATCGAATTTCTCGTTCCATTCCCGGAATACGATTTTACTACTAGAGCCTCAATCCAAGAATTGTTGACAAAATTAACCGAAATGTGGAACGAGCCGTCAGTTTTCTGCCCCCCCGACTTTCCCAACCGTTTCAATTCAAACACCGCACCGTTTAATTGGAACTGGATGTTACAGAAAATCATAGGCGAATCAAATGAAGCCCAAAGAGAAGTTGATTCTATGCGAAAAGAAACCGCTACTTTTCTAACGATGGGAGAAAACGAACGGAAAAGAGGAGCACATGTTTGAGCCGCATTAATGGCTGGCGTAGGATTATTTGGTGGGGAGATTCTCCTGGGAGACTCAGGGAGCTGTGGCTTTGCTGGCATTTTTGGACACTGTCATGACCCAGGTACAAAAAATTCGGAGAACATTTTCCGATTGAAATAGTACGCATCTCTATTGACCGACAATGTACTAGAAATTGAAAGCGAGGCAAACGAAAGGTTTTGAAATTTCTAGTGGACTTGATTAAATGCAGAAGATACAAAACTTAATCATGAAAATCAAAAAAGAATTGGAAAATCATACAAGAAGTCATTGAAAAAACTTTCATTTGCTGTGAGATTGTACACAAGTGTTATTCTCAAACCAGCAATTGAATTTCAATTTTAACACTGTAGCGTCTCTCTTGTCCATTCTCTATGCAGACCTAAAGAGACAGATCAGCTCTGTTGTCGTACAAAGTGAACCTACTAAACTCAATCCCAATATTACTGCGTAAACTTCTGTCTCTAGTCCCGAAGTCATTGTTAATGGCTATACTCAATTCAATTTACGACAGTCAAAAAGGTGGCACCGAACGCTTTACTTTAGCTATACCGATGCAAGATCTTTTTATCTTACTACGATGCAGAGTTATTAAGTGAAGTCAACTATCAAAGAAGGACTGTTTTTAACATTATCTATCCCTCTTTCTTCAAGCCACACAGCACTCAACGTCTACCAGGCTCATCTCATACCCCTGCCACAACTAGAGAAAATCTTCAGAAGCCTTGAGATGGGTCACAGAGTGCCATACTTGGCCATCTCCGTAGATTCGATGGAAACTACGGTATTAACTGAACAACAATATTCAAACTGCATCAGATCATCAAGATATCAAATATGTCATGAATCTATGGAAACGCACTTGGAACATTCATCTTTTCTGGCCACCCTCTACTTCCATAGCTCAATAACTGACCTCACAGTTTGTGTCACAGAAAAAGTAACACTGCCTACGCCAGAAAAGGCAACTAATCTTGGATACGGTATATAGCTCATCGCATGCGCTTGAAAGACATTCTCTCTTCGAAATTATATCAGAAGTGACAATTTGCCAAGAAGTATCGAGCACCCAGGATGCAACTAGTGTCTTTTTTTATCACATTGGAGTGCGGCACTCAGCTAATTAGCAAATACATAGGAATCAGAGCTGACCTTCAAAGTTGCGAAAACATATCAGCTCAGCTATCTTAGACATATCAGGATTGATCTGCTATGTTTCCACAGTAGATGCAAACGTTGCTATGTTAAAAACAGCAAAGAAAAAGTTACCAAAAAGCTCTGAATTAATCGGACTAGAACAACTTGACGCCATTGCAAAACCAATTGCTCACAAAATGAAACTGCTGACAAATAAGCTTGAAACGTACGTCCCGATTATGCTTTCACTAACTTTGATATTAATTGTGTTCATCGGAAATCTCATCCTCCACGGCCTAGCCATGTATTTTTATCACAGATTCGCGATTTTCAAACGTTTATTACCAAGCTTTTTGACTCATGACAAATCGAAAGTACCACTGAACCTGGTTGTCACTATAGCGAGTGGACATAAGTAAGCAGTGCGGAAGAGTGCCCACAATTGGAAAGATGCCCTGTCAGTACTGACAGCCTAAGGACTTTGTACACTCGCGATCTGTGACAAGCAGTCAGCAACTTAACACATCGAGAAATTCCCTCGCAAAAACTGAACGAGAAGATAACCCAATTGACGACACTATTGAATTGGCAGAAACATCTACTTAACTGCTTAACCTTAACATGTGATAATTCTTTAACTCATACCTTATAAACAGCCCCTCATAAACAAGCTTGATTTTACCTAAAACCCAAATGTGCTCTGAGTTTTAACTGCTCTCATTATTGCTAAACCTTATGAAAACCCTTAAATTGGGCGGCCTTCCCCGTCACTGTCCTATAAACTTGATCCTATTTATCTGGTGATGATCCTGTAAAATTTTCAGTGAAAATTTTCAAAAAGCAGCGTTGTGTGACATCCTGAATATTTATATGTGCAATTTATCTTTTAACTTTTAAAGTAAAGACTCCATTTGATTTAATAGCCTTGATTTTCTCATACATATTATGCCCTCTACTACGCCAGTGCTTTCATATGAAGTTATTGAATTAGTTTAAATAAACCGATGTAAATTAAATAAACAGATTGTATTGCTCTTATGAAATCTTAACATTACTTATGATGACCTTACATTCTTAACGAAATAACCTTCAATCATTGAAAATAGAGAACAGAATTTATAACCCAGAGAATGTGACTCAAAAGAAAGTTACTTTTATTTATATTTGAAAAAGCAGGTTATATCTTGAGCTGTCAGTTCCCACCGTTCGAATAACTTAGACCACTCTTTAGAAATTATACAAAACAATTTGACAAAACTTTATTTACGTTTAAACTAACACAAAAGATAAGCAAGACAGTAAGTATATTAGAGGTATAAAATTTCATTAGAGTGTTTACTAGCTGATATCGGCATTAAGTTTGTTAGTTTTCAGTATAGAAGCTGAATTAAATATAGTTTCAGAATCTTACTGAAACTGCACGCCAAATTAGAACATTTTTTGAAACTAAAAAAAAAAAACAAAATAAATTGGTCAATTTGACTCTGCTTTTTTTCCTTTTCTGCCTCAGTCCTGATGTGCATCAAGCAAGTCAACGGCGGCTCTTTTCCGGCAATCTGCGGGCTATGCTAGAGAACTTGCTTTCAGCTGTCTTGTTTTCACTCGTTTATCAAGATTAAAATCATGTTTTTTAATATTTTGAATTTTCTCTCTTGATATTTGCTATTTACAAAGTATATAGGCTGAAATATCAATTCAAAGGCGTCATGTGTTTGATGTTGAAATATGCCAGACGTCGTAATTTTGT
Source organism: Convolutriloba macropyga (assembly GCF_964194025.1). NCBI lineage: Eukaryota > Metazoa > Xenacoelomorpha > Acoela > Convolutidae > Convolutriloba > Convolutriloba macropyga. The sequence continues at coordinate 48,116,113 of NC_134468.1, read as the reverse complement.
CTTTTGCATTATTTTCACAAAAGCAGTATACAATTATGTTGCTGATTTTTGCCATGAAATTGTAAGTCAGATTATTGATCTTTGAGAAGCACTTGTCTGTATAAGTACAAATGTCTTGTTCTGCTGAGAGATTTGTGGAGGCTGCTGTGTTTTTGGTGTGTATTTAGGTTTTTTAGTATAAAGTCTGATGAATTGCCTTTTTATCAGTCAGTCTCCATGTAATTAAAAACTACATTAAATAATTTGGTATGCAGGATCCAAATAGTTTACTAAATGTTAATTAATTTTGATTTTGCCCTGGAAGTTCAATTTCGTAGTTATTTAAACAAAATTTTGATGATGCGAGGTGGAATATTATGTACGGACACTCGTTACCAGGACTTTTTGTTAAATTTAATTTTGGGAGCTCGATTAATATCGGAGTTACAAGTTCTCAGGTCCCTTTTTCATGAAGTTTTCTTTGTTTTAAACGGACTTGGTTGTAATTTTTATAGGTTTTTTGCTATCGAGGTTGTATAATTATATTTTAGAACTTTTTCTGGAGTTGCTTGAAGTTGAGAATTAGAATGTTTGTTTTCGCTCTGACATTTTGTGCACCTTTAAATAGTTCCATATGTTTTAAAACGGCGATAAATTTAAACGGTTGTGGTCAAAATTTCATCAGGTGCTCTGATGATTAGTTCCAACGAAAGCTTTTTAATGCTGATAGAAGCTGAACTCTCACGAATCAATACGTTTTATTACGCATCGGTCGGCTGGTGTTTTGACTTGACAATTGAAGCGAGAAATTTGCAACGAATCATGTTTTAGGTTTCCCGGTCAGACGAAGAAATTTTGCAGCTGAACAGTGAAGAAATAAAAAAGCTGTGGCACCAACAGACTAAATATCTACATTTCCTCGAACAACTTTCATCTGCAAGTGAGTACAGTGAATCTTGGTGACATAGTTCTTCGCATCAATTGCGATGCTGAAATATAGCTTGTCTGAACTCAAATTTAGAGCTGCTGATTTGATTATTTGCTCTGATCACTCATGAATGATAGTTACCTTTTCATAGCATTTTGAAATAATTCATTTTATGACAGTTCACAATAGGTCAATTTACTTGTACTACTGAAACGCAATATTTGCTCAATTTTCGTCAGGTTTCTTAAAATTATTTATTAAAAGCAAGGATGCTCGGTAATGTGCGATTGCACATAAGGTTCTGACCCCGCTCATCCACAATTTTGCATAATCCATAGTTGTCTACCAAATGAGGAACAGATAGAAAAACCCGAAAATTCAAGTATTTCTCAAAAAAAATTGGTGTATGAACGGAAACATAGCCTCCAAAGCAAACAACTCATTGGCGTAAAAAATGATGCATTAGATTGCTGTAATATGTCAATATTAAGAAAGCGAGTCAAGGCGAACAGCAAAATCAAACAACAACAACAACAAAAATTAATTACATCAGAAACTTTCCGTTTTAATAAACTTAATAACGAAGTTAAAATAGCGTCAGATAAAACTGAAACTAAACAAAATAACTTGTAATTCACTAGAAAAGATATGGGAGCAGTCCATAATAAGGTTTGGCAACAATTAGACAATAAAGAACAAAAACAGTAAAGTTGAAAAATTTGCTGATTTTTTTAAAAACAATTGATTGTAATTAAAAACAAGTAATGAGAACCATTAGAAATGAACTAAAATATTCCATAGGTTTGCGGTTAAAATGCTTCCATGAGAGAGAATTAAGATCTGTCGGTAATCAATTTTTTATGAGGTTACAAAAAGAACAACAAAGAGACAACCAACAAAAAATCGACTAGAACTTGCCAGAAAACGCTTTCGAAGCCGTAAAGCCATACTTAGGCCCCCAAAATATGTTCAATTGCACCTTCGTCGAACACCGATAATGTATTATGTGGCCGCTCATTAATTAAAATAAGCAACAATTAGACAAAAAAGAAAAAATGCAAAATTATGTAATACTTGTTTTGAAAAAAATTTATTGTTTTGAAAAGACATGAAAGCCATTAATTACAAAAAGAAAAAATTGAAGAGATTCGTCCATTATTCCACAGGAAGCCCTTGAGACCTGCAGTTATCCAGAATTTTTGAACACCAATAATGTAGTATGAGACCTCCCATTAATGAAACCAGATAACAAGTAGACAAAAAGAAAAAGGCAAAATTAGGTAATACTTTTTTTTGAAAAAAAATTATTTCCAAAGAAGCCATTAATTACAAAAAAAAATAATTAATTGTGTTCGTTGATTCTTCCAAAGGAACCCCTTGAGAGTTGCTTGATATGTCTTACGTCCACAAAAAGAACCTCAAATATGACAAAAATCAAAAATTAGTTTACTTTTTTTTTTGTGAAAAACTCGTGTTGAAGCCAGTAAAGTCATAACGAATCCTTTAAAAACATTAGATTTTATGACGCCAACCCCTTTCGACACCTTTCCTTGACACCAATGATGTCATATTTGTCATGAATTTAACAAGACTGGATAAGAAACAGACAATAAAAGGAAAAAAAATTGCGAAATTATAGTGTTTTTTTTTTTATTTTGGAAAAATATTGTTCTCAAAGTCATGAAAGCCATCAGCTATCTACGAATATCAGAACATTCGCTCATCTATTCCTCCATTCAAAACCAATGAAATCGGGTCATTGTACAGGAAATTGCAAACGAATGAAGAGACAAAAACAAAACGACAGTTAAAGACAAAATTAAGAATTTCAATTGAATACTTCGAGAAAGTAGTGTTGAAGCAGTTAAAACCCTTATCTTTATCTTTAAGGATTTTAATATCAATTTGCCTTATTTTGGAACTCAAATAATGTGATGTATGAACTGTCAATAACGTGATAACGTAACAAAACTAAAAAACGTGAAAAATGGGCAATTACCTAAAAATAAAAAAATGTGAAATCTAGTAGTATCAAAGCCAGAAAACCATAACTTAAGGCGTAAAACCGCAATAGAGATTAAATCTTAAATCTGTAAAAAGAAGAAGCTTTTTTTTCTTGGCTGACGATAAGCTACAAGTTGACAAGATTAAGAAAAAAATGGGCAAAATTTAATAAACCATTATTTATTTAAAAGTCAAATATTTTTTTAAAGTCAAAACGACCATAAGTTTTCAAGTAAAGTACTAGATGCATCAATTTGGAGCTGCTTAGGAAGGCAATTGGAGCTTTCACTACTGAGCTTTGATTGAAATGCTCTGTTCTTAAAAAAGATCAACTAATCTAATTTAAAAAAGGCCGACTGATTACAATCCGAATTATTTTTGGGTTGTAACAGTCCACGCTTGGTCCAAAACTAGCCCTGCTATTGTTGTGCGTCCATTGGGAATATTTATTTATTCAAATATTATAGATGTAGATAATTTGTTAATTAAAAATCAAAACAAATGCTGCGTTTTTGATAATGAATGAGTAAAGTTAGCAAAAAATGGCAAAGTTTTAATTACAGAGCACTCTCAACGCAAGTTGAAGTAGAAATAGCCCCATTTCGAGCCTACAAAGATTATATTAGTGGTGTTTGGGTGTGTACTTACTGCAAATTTAATCAAAGTGAACGAAAGAAACTTATTTCGTGCTTTTTCTTATGAAAAAGACTGAATTTTGAAATATTTAGTCAGAATTTTTTTCAAAAAAAAAATTAAGTAAAAATAGTCCACAATATTTGTTTTATTTAGAAATGAAATAAATAACACCTTCTTACAAAAATTTCAACTTGCAAAATTGACGAAATTTTAGTAAAAAATTCCGGAAAAGTGAATAAAATCAACGGAGTTCACTCTATTTTATCAAAAGTTTAAACCACAATAATTCCCTGTAAAAATGAAAATTAAAAAAATCTTTTTAATTCCACTTTCTACGCTGGACGAGCTTTCAATGATGATACCAGACGACGAATGATACTAGTCTCAATATCCATTGGCCAAAATATATCTATCCGTCGGCCAAAATTGTCTGAACAAAAAAAAACCCATTTGAGTATACAGTTCCCCCCTCAAAAGGGGTCGGAAAAATGAGTTTGAGCGTTATACTGTAATTAGTCTACTGAAAGAAGCTATTTTTGATTCTTGATTTTAGTTAAAACCATTCTTGCTTTTAGTTAAAACCAGTTAAAACCATAATTTTTATCTTTAAGGATTTTAATATCAATTTTGCCTTATTTTGGAACTCCAATAGTGTGATGTATGAACTGTCAATAACGTGATAATGTAACAAAACTAGAAAACGTGAAAAATTGGCAATTGCCTAAAAATAAAAAATTTGAAATCTAGTAGTATCAAAGCCAGAAAACCATAACTTAAGGCGTAAAACCGCAATAGAGATTAAATCTTAAATCTGTAAAAAGAAGAAGCTTTTTTTCTTGGCTGACGATAAGCTACAAGTTGACAAGATTAAGAAAAAAATAGGCAAAATTTAATAAACCATTATTTTTTTAAAAGTCAAATATTTTTTAAAAGTCAAAACGACCATAAGCTTTCAAGTAAAATACTAGATGCATTAATTTGGAGCTGCATAGGAAGGCAATTGGACCTTTCACTACTCAGCTTTGATTGAAATGCTCTGTTCTTTAAAAAAAGATCGATTAATTTAATATAAAAAAGGCCAACTGATTACAATCCGAATTGTTTTTGGGTTGTAACAGTCCACGATTGGTCCAAAACTAGCCCTGCTATTGTTGTGCGTCCATTGGGAATATTTATTTATTCAAATATTATAGATTTAGATAATTAGTTAATTAAAAATCAAAACAAATGCTGCGTTTTTGATAGTGAATGAGTAAAGTTAGCAAAAAATGCCAAAGTTTTAATTACAGAGCACTCTCAACGCAAGTTGAAGTAGAAATAGCCCCATTTCGAGTCTACAAAGATTATATTAGTGGTGTTTGGGTGTGTACTTCCTGCAAATTTAATCAAAGTGAACGAAAGAAACTTATTTCGTGCTTTTTCTTATGAAAAAGACTGAATTTTGAAAGTCAGAATTTTTTTTAAAAAAAAAAATTAAGTAAAAATAGTCCACAATATTTGTTTTATTTAGAAATGAAATAAACAACACCTTCTTACAAAAATTTCAAATTGCAAAATTGACGAAATTTTAGTAAAAAATTCCGGAAAAGTGAATAAAATCAACGGAGTTCACTCTATTTTATCAAAAGTTTAAGCCTCAATAATTACCTGTAAAAATGAAAATTAAAAAAATCTTTTTAATTCCTCTTTACGCTGGACGAGCTTTCAATGATGATACCAGACGACGAATGATACTAGTCTCAATATCCATTGGCCAAAATATATCTATCCGTCGGCCAAAATTGTCTGAACAAAAAAAACCCATTTGAGTATACAGTTCCCCCCTCAAAAGGGGTCGGAAAAATGAGTTTGAGCGTTATACTGTAATTAGTCTACTGAAAGAAGCTATTTTTGATTCTTGATTTTAGTTAAAACCATTCTTGATTTTAGTTAAAACCAGTTAAAACCATAATTTTTATCTTTAAGGATTTTAATATCAATTTTGCCTTATTTTGGAACTCCAATAGTGTGATGTATGAACTGTCAATAACGTGATAATGTAACAAAACTAGAAAACGTGAAAAATTGGCAATTACCTATAAATTTTAAGAGAAATGTGAAATCTAGTAGTATCAAAGCCAGAAAACCATAACTTAAGGCGTAAAGCCGCAATAGAGATTAAATCTTTAATCAGTAAAAAGAAGAAAAGAAGAAGCTTTTTTTTGCTGACATTAGGCTACAAGTTGACAAAACTAAGAAAAAAATAGGCAAAATTTAATCAACCATTATTTGAAAAGTCAAAATTTTTTTGAAAGTCAAAACGACCATAAGCTTTCAAGTAAAATACTAGATGCATTAATTTGGAGCTGCATAGGAAGGCAATTGGACCTTTCACTACTGAGCTTTGATTGAAATGCTCTGTTCTTTAAAAAAAGATCGGCTAATTTAATATAAAAAAGGCCGACTGATTACAATCCGAATTATTTTTGTGTTGTAACAGTCCACGATTGGTCCAAAACTAGCCCTGCTTTTGTTGTGCGTCCATTAGGAATATTTATTCATTCAAATATTATAGATGTAGATAATTTGTTAGTTAAAAATCAAAACAAATGCTGCGTTTTTGATAATGAATGAGTAACGTTAGCAAAATGGCAAAGTTTTAATTACAGAGCACTCTCAACGCAAGTTGAAGTGGAAATAGCCCCATTTCGAGTCTACAAAGATTATATTAGTGGTGTTTGGGTGTGTACTTCCTGCAAATTTAATCAAAGTTAACGAAAGAAACTTGTTTCGTACTGTTTCATATGAAAAAGACTGAATTTTGAAATATTTAGCCAGAATTTTTTTTCAAAAAAAATTAAGTATAAATAGTCCACAATATTCGTTTTATTTAGAAATGAAATAAACAACACCTTCTTACAAAAATTTCAAATTGCAAAATTGACGAAATTTTAGTAAAAAATTCCGGAAAAGTGAATAAAATCAACGGAGTTCACTCTATTTTATCAAAAGTTTAAACCTCAATAATTCCCTGTAAAAATGAAAATTAAAAAAATCTTTTTAATTCCTCTTTCTACGCTGGACGAGCTTTCAATGATGATACCAGACGACGAATGATACTAGTCTCAATATCCATTGGCCAAAATATATCTATCCGTCGGCCAAAATTGTCTGAACAGAAAAAACCCATTTGAGTATACAGTTCCCCCTCAAAAGGGGTCGGAAAAATGAGTTTGAGCGTTATACTGTAATTAGTCTACTGAAAGAAGCTATTTTTGATTCTTGATTTTAGTTAAAACCATTCTTGATTTTAGTTAAAACCAGTTAAAACCATAATTTTTATCCTTAAGGATTTTAATATCAATTTTGCCTTATTTTGGAACTCCAATAGTGTGATGTATGAACTGTCAATAACGTGATAATGTAACAAAACTATAAAACGTGAAAAATTGGCAATTACCTAAAAATTTTAAAAAGAAATGTGAAATCTAGTAGTATCAAAGCCAGAAAACCATAACTTAAGGCGTAAAGCCGCAATAGAGATTAAATCTTAAATCAGTAAAAAGAAGAAAAGAAGAAGCTTTTTTTGCTGACATTAAGCTACAAGTTGACAAAACTAAGAAAATAGGCAAAATTTAATCAGCCATTATTTAAAAAGTCAAATTTTTTTTTGAAAGTCAAAACGACCATAAGCGTTCAAGTAAAATACTAGATGCATTAATTTGGAGCTGCATAGGAAGGCAATTGGACCTTTCACTTCTGAGCTTTGATTGAAATGCTCTGTTCTTTAAAAAGAGATCGGCTAATTTAATATAAAAAAGGCCGACTGATTACAATCCGAATTATTTTTGGGTTGTAACTGTCCACGATTGGTCCAAAACTAGCCCTGCTATTGTTGTGCGTCCATTAGGAATATTTATTTATTCAAATATTATAGATGTAGATAATTTGTTAGTTAAAAATCAAGACAAATGCTGAGTTTTTGATAATGAATGAGTAAAGTTTTAATTACAGAGCACTCTCAACGGAAGTTGAAGTAGAAATTGTCCCCCTTTGAGCCTACAAAGATTATATTAGTAGTGTTTGGGTGTGTACTTCCTGAAAATTTAATCAAAGTGGTCTAAAGAAACTTGTTTCGTGCGGTTTTGTTTTTTATGAAAGACTGAATTTTGAAATATTTAGCCAGAATTTTTGACAAAAAAATGCAGTAAGAATAGTCCAAATTTTTTAAAAATTATCAACATCTTCCTACAAAAATTTAACAAATTTTAGCCAAATTGACAAAATTTCAAAATTTTTGTCAAAAATTTGGGAAAAAGTGAATAAAATCAAAGGAATTCACTCTATTATCCAAAGTTTAAACCTCAATAATTCCCTGTAAAAAACGAAAATTAAAATCTTTTTAATTCCATTTTCTACGCTGGTCGAGCTTTCAATGATGATACCAGACGAAGAATGATACTAGTCTCAACTCTCTACGATGAATATATCCATCGGCCAAAAATTGTCGGAACATAAAAGCCATTTGAGTATTTAGTTCCCCCCCCCCTCAAAAGGGGTCTGAAAAATGAGTGTGATCGTTATACTGTAATTAGTCTACTGAAACAAGCTATTTTTGATTCCTGATTTTTTTGAGTTTAACTAATTTTCCCTTGTCATTCAAATTAAGTATTGTTTTTTCTTGATATTTCTGGTCTTATTTTTTATCGTGTATATATTTTAAGTTATGAGTGCTGAATGTCATGAATTGAACTGATTTGGGGTAAAGAGACGTGGAGCTTGTTTTTAAACTATAAAGAATTTTTAACTGAATTTAAAGTTTCTCCATTAAAGCTCCCATAACATAGGTTGATGTTTGGAATTTATTAAGGTAATGGAGCCTTATTTTTATTACCTTTATTTATTAATTAATAGCAGCAAAGCGATAGCGGCAATTTTAATCTGTCGTCTCCATCGATGATTCTTGCGTCCTGACTTGGAACTGAGTTTTCAATTTCAGTGATTTCTACTGCTTTGCAGTTAAAATTTGTGTGCGTGACGTCATTTTTTCTGCTGTTAGGTCAATTTCGTGACTTACCTCATTCAAAAAATGACTTCTGAACTCGCTCAAGGAACTTTAAATTTCATGAACATTTACTAGTTAAAGGTCAATAGTGTGCATCTAAGTAGTGGCAAACATATATGCCCTAGTTCTTGAGTAATAGAGTATTGAATTTTTGACTTCGATTACTAATTTTCGAAAAGCTGCGTTAGGTGATGTTTCCTTATCGAGCGTTTGTGTCCCATAAAAATGACAGTCCAAATCTAACAAAAAAGTCTATCGCGGCTATTTTCTGGCAACCTGCGGGCTATATTTTAATTATATATGGAAAATTAAAATGAAACAAGTGTGTTTTGTGAAAGAATCTCCATTTAGGAGCACTCCAAAAGCAGTCCATTTAGTTCACTAGGAGTGTGCGGTTACAAATTAGCTTACTTGATTAGCTCGCTCATTCAAATATAAACCAGATGCGTATTTTCAACAATGTACAAATTGTGCAAAAATCAGCGAAAGGGTTTTACCTCGCTGTAACTTGTTACTTGGTAATTTTTGTAAAACTGCTGGTATTTTCTTAATTAAAAACGTAAGTTCTAAGAGGCAAAAAAATAACTTTGTATTAAGACTGTATTTTTCTGATAATGTTTTAATAATCATTTTTGAAAAGAATTATATTAATCTAAAAGAATCTTCGGTATGCTTTCCAAAAATAAAGATCATGCTTGATTCGAATTCGGATTTATCATTACCGAACTTAAACTGTCATATTTTCGAGAAGTAGATCGCACGAATTGTTTCTACTTCCTTTAAATCTGGCTGATTTTTGTAAAAACCATGCATCAGTTTGCCGTTTTGAGTAGCTTATTTTGGGTAGTGAGTTTAAAATCTTCTTTGGTTGTATTCAGTTCAACAAAAAATTTAATTCCGAATGTTGATTTGTAATTTGAATATGAATTTTGAAAAAAGCTCTTTTAGGGTTTTTTCCATATAGAGCCAATTTGTCTCATAAAAATGACAGTCCAAATCTAAGCAAAAAGTCTAGTGGTCTTTTAAAGGACTCTTGTTCAATCTCTATCTTTTTTTTGTTGTTGTTTCAATTCTTGGAAGGCCACAAGCGTCTGTCGCGGCTATTTTCCGGCAACCTGTGGGCTGTATTTTAGTTATACTGGGGAGAATTTCAAACAAGTGTGTTTTTTGAAAGAAGCTCCAACTAGGAGCACTCAAGAAGTCTATTTAGTTCACTAGGAATGTACGGTTACAATTTAGCTTACTTGATTAGCTCGCCCATTCAAATATAAACCAGATGCGTAGTTTCAACAATGTACAAATTGTGCAAGAATCAGCGAAAGGGTTTTACCTCGCTGTAGCTTGTTACTTGGTAAATTTCGCAAAACTGCTTGTATTTTCTTAACTAAAAATGTAAGTTCTAAGAGGTACAAAAACAACTTTGTATTAAGACTGTATTATTCTGATAATGTTTTAGTAATCATTTTTGAAAAGCATTTTTATTAATACTTCATCTAAAAGAATCTTCGGTATGCTTTCCAAAAATAAAGATCATGCTTGATCCGAATTCTGATTTATCATTACCGAACTTAAACTGTCATATTTTCGAGAAGTAGATCGCACGAATTGTTTCTACTTCCTTTAAATCTGGCTGATTTTTGTAAAAACCATGCATCAGTTTGCCGTTTTGAGTAGCTTATTTTGGGTAGTGAGTTTAAAATCTTCTTTGGTTGTATTCAGTTCAACAAAAAATTTAATTTCGAATGTTGATTTGTAATTTGAATATGAATTTTGAAAAAAGCTCTTTTAGGGTTTTTTCCATATAGAGCCAATTTGTCTCATAAAAATGACAGTCCAAATCTAACCAAAAAGTCTAGTGGTCTTTTAAAGGACTCTTGTTCAATCTCTATCTTTTTTTTGTTGTTGTTTCAATTCTTGGAAGGCCACAAGCGTCTGTCGCGGCTATTTTCCGGCAACCTGTGGGCTGTATTTTAGTTATACTGGGGAAAATTTCAAACAAGTGTGTTTTTTGAAAGAAGCTCCAACTAGGAGCACTCAAGAAGTCTATTTAGTTCACTAGGAATGTACGGTTACAATTTAGCTTACTTGATTAGCTCGCCCATTCAAATATAAACCAGATGCGTAGTTTCAACAATGTACAAATTGTGCAAGAATCAGCGAAAGGGTTTTACCTCGCTGTAGCTTGTTACTTGGTAAATTTTGCAAAACTGCTTGTATTTTCTTAACTAAAAATGTAAGTTCTAAGAGGTACAAAAACAACTTTGTATTAAGACTGTATTATTCTGATAATGTTTTAGTAATCATTTTTGAAAAGCATTTTTATTAATACTTCATCTAAAAGAATCTTCGGTATGCTTTCCAAAAATAAAGATCATGCTTGATCCGAATTCTGATTTATCATTACCGAACTTAAACTGTCATATTTTCGAGAAGTAGATCGCACGAATTGTTTCTACTTCCTTTAAATCTGGCTGAATTTTGTAAAAACCATGCATCAGTTTGCCGTTTTGAGTAGCTTATTTTGGGTAGTGAGTTTAAAATCTTCTTTGGTTGTATTCAGTTCAACAAAAAATTTAATTTCGAATTTTTGAAAATCTTTATTTTGTCATTTCTAATTTGAATATTATTCTTGAAAAAGCTCCACTGGGGCTTTTTCTATATAGAGCCTATGTGTCTCATAAAAATGGCAGTCCAAATCTAACCAAAAAGTCTAGTGGTCTTTTAAAGGACTCTTGTTCAATCTCTATCTTTTTTTTGTTGTTGTTTCAATTCTTGGAAGGCCACAAGCGTCTGTCGCGGCTATTTTCCGGCAATCTGCGGGCTATGTTTTAGTTATAAAGGGGAAAAATTTAAACAAGTGTGTTTTTTGAAGGAAGCTACAACTAGGAGCAATCAAAAAGTTTAGTTTTTTTAGGATTGTACGGTTACAAAATGGCTTACTTGATTAGCTCGTCCATTCAAACAAATATTAACCAGATGCTCATTTTCAACAATGTACAAATTGTGCAAGAATCAGCGAAGCGGTTATACCTCGCTGTAGCTTGTTACTCTGTAAATTTTGTAAAACTGCTAATATATTTTTTAATTAATAACGTTAGTTCTAAGAGGTACAAAAACAACTTTGTATGTTTTATGCTGATATGATTTTAATAATCAGTTTTGAACAGCATTTTGAATTATACTTTATCTAAAGGTCTTTTCTAAATACTTTCGAGAAATAGAGCTCATGGTTGATCCGAATTCGTTGATTTATCATTACGGAACTTCGTCATCTTTTCGAAAATTAGTTCGCACGAATTGTTTCTATTTTGTTAAAATCTGGCTGAGATTTCTATGTAAAAACCATGTATCAGGATGCTGTCTTGGGTAACTGATTTTGGGTAGTGAGTTTAAAATCTTCATTGGTTATATTCAGTTCAACAAAAATTTTAATTTCTAATGTTGATTTGTAATTTGAATATGAATTTTGAAAATAGCTCCTTTAGGGCTTTATCCATATAGAGCTTATGTGTCTCATAAATATGACAGTCCGATTCTAACCAAAAGGTCTAGTCGTCTATTAAGGGACTGGTGTTAATCTGTCTGTCTTATTTCTTTAGTTGTTTCAATTCATGGAGGGCCACAAACGTCTACCGCAGCTATTTTCCGGCAACCTGTCGGCTATTTTTGATTTTTGTAGGGAAAAAAATTAAAACAAGTGTTTTTTGAAAGAAGCTCAAACTAAGAGCTTTCAAAGTCTATATAGTCCACTAGGAATGTACTGTTACAAATTAGCATACTTGATTAGCTCGTCCATTCAAATATAAATCAACAATGAACGGATTGTGCAAGAATCAGTGAAGGGCTTTTACCTCGCTGTAGCTTGTTACTTGGTAAATTTTGTAAAACTGCTGGCATGTTTTTTAATTAAAAACTAAAATTCTAAGAAGTACAAAGAACAACCTTGTATCAAGACTGTGTTATGCTGATATGGTTTTAAAAATCATTTTTGAACAGTATTTTGAATTATGCTTCATCTAAATTTCTTCTAAATGCTTTCCAAAAATAAAGCTCATGATTGATCCCAATTCTGTGATTTATCATTACGGAACTTCAACTGTCATATTTTCGAAAAGTAGACTGCACGAATTGTTTCTACTTTCTTTAATTCTGGCTGATTTTTGTTGCGTCAGAGTGCTGTTTTGAGTAACTTATTTTGGGTAGTGAGTTTAAAATCTTCATTGGTTATATTCAGTTCAACAAAAAAATTAATTTTGAATTTTTGAAAATCTTTATTTTGTCATTTCTAATTTGAATATTAATTTTGAAAAAGTTCCATTAGGGCTTTTTCCATATGGAGCCTATGTGTCTCATAAAAATGGCAGTCCAAATCTAACCAAAAAGTCTAGTGGTCTTTCAAAGGACTGTTGTTCAATCTCTATCTTTTTTCTTTAGTTGTTTCAATTCTTGGAAGGCCACAAGCGTCTGTCGCGGCTATTTTCTTGCAACTTGCGGGCTATGTTTTAGTTATACAGGTGAAAAATTTAAACAAGTGTTTTTTGAAAGAAGCTACAACTAGGATCACTCAAAAAGTCCATATAGAGCCTTTGTCTCATAAAAATGGCAGTCCAATTCTAACCAGAAAGTGTAGTGGTCTTTTAAAGGACTGTTGTTCAATCTCTATCGTTTTTCTTTAGTTGTTTCAATTCTTGGAAGGCCACAAGCGTCTGTCGCGGCTATTTTCCTGCAACCTGCGGGCTATGTTTTAGTTATACAGGGGAAAAATTTAAACAAGTGTGTTTTTTGAAAGAAGCTACAACTAGGAGCACTCAAAAAGTCTATTTAGTTTTTTAGGAATGTACGTTTACAAAATAGCATACTTGATTAGCTCGTCCATTCAAACAAATAAAACCAGATGCGCATTTTCAACAATGTACAAATTGTGCAAGAATCAGCGAAGGCGTTTTACCTCGCTGTAGCTTGTTACTCTGTAAATTTTGTAAAACTGCTGGTATATTTTTTAATTAAAAACGTTAGTTCTAAGAGGTACAAAAACATTTGATTAAGACTGTTTTATGCTGATATGATTTTAATAGTCATATTTGAACAGCATTTCGAATTATACTTTATCTAAAAGTCTCTTCTAAATACTTTCGAGAAATAGAGCTCATGGTTAATCCGAATTCGGTGATTTATCATTACGGAACTTTGTCATCTTTCGAAAATTAGTTCGCACGAATTGTTTCTATTTTGTTAAAATCTGGCTGAGTTTTCTATGTAAAAACCATGTATCAGGATGCTGTCTTGGGTAACTGATTTTAAAATCTTCATTGGTTATATTCAGTTCAACAAAAATTTAATTTCGAATGTTGATTTGTAATTTGATAATGATTGTTGAAAATAGCTCCTTTAGGGCTTTATCCATATAGAGCTTATGTGTCTCATAAATATGACAGTCCGATTCTAACCAAAAGGTCTAGTCGTCTATTAAGGGACTGGTGTTAATCTGTCTGTCTTATTTCTTTAGTTGTTTCAATTCATGGAGGGCCACAAACGTCTACCGCAGCTATTTTCCGGCAACCTGTCGGCTATTTTTGATTTTTGTAGGGAAAAAAATTAAAACAAGTGTTTTTTGAAAGAAGCTCAAACTAAGAGCTTTCAAAGTCTATATAGTCCACTAGGAATGTACTGTTACAAATTAGCATACTTGATTAGCTCGTCCATTCAAATATAAATCAACAATGAACGGATTGTGCAAGAATCAGTGAAGGGCTTTTACCTCGCTGTAGCTTGTTACTTGGTAAATTTTGTAAAACTGCTGGCATGTTTTTTAATTAAAAACTAAAATTCTAAGAAGTACAAAGAACAACCTTGTATCAAGACTGTGTTATGCTGATATGGTTTTAAAAATCATTTTTGAACAGTATTTTGAATTATGCTTCATCTAAATTTCTTCTAAATGCTTTCCAAAAATAAAGCTCATGATTGATCCCAATTCTGTGATTTATCATTACGGAACTTCAACTGTCATATTTTCGAAAAGTAGACTGCACGAATTGTTTCTACTTTCTTTAATTCTGGCTGATTTTTGTTGCGTCAGAGTGCTTTTTTGAGTAACTTATTATGGGTAGTGAGTTTAAAACCATTGGTTATATTCAGTTAAACAAAAAATTTAATTTCGAATTTTGAAAATCTTTTGAAAATTTTGAATATTAATTTTGAAAAACCTCCATTAGGGCTTTTTTCATATAGAGCCTCGTAAAAATAGCGGTCCGAATCTAACCAAAAAGTCTAGTGGTCTTTTAAAGGACTGTTGTTCAATCTCTATATTTTTTCTTTAGTTGTTTCAATTCTTGGAAGGCCACAAGCGTCTGTCGCGGCTATTTTCCGGCAACCTGTGAGCTATGTGTTAGTTATATAGGGGAAAAATTCAAATAAGTGTGTTTTTTGAAAGAAGCTACAACTAGGAGTACTCAAAAAGTCTATTTAGTTTTTTAGGAATGTACGGTTACAAAATAGCATGCTTGATTAGCTCGTCCATTCAAACAAATTTTTACCAGATGCGCGTTTTCAACATTGTACAAATTGTGCAAGAATCAGCGAAGGGGTTTTACCTCGCTGTAGCTTGTTACTCAGTAATTTTTGTAAAATTGCTTGTATATTTTTTAATTAAAAACTTTAGTTCTAAGAGGTACAAAAACAACTTTGTATTAAGACTGTCTTATGCTGATATGATTTTAATAATCATTTTTGAACAGCATTTTGAATTATACTTTATCTAAAAGTCTCTTCTAAATACTTTCGAGAAATAGAGCTCATGGTTGATCCGAATTCGGTGATTTATCATTACGGAACTTTGTCATCTTTTCGAAAATTTGTTCGCACTAATTGTTTCTTTTTTGTTGAAATCTGGCTGAGTTTTCTATGTAAAAACCATGTATCAGGATGCTGTTTTGGGTAACTGATTTTGGGTAGTGAGTTTAAAATCTTCATTGGACATATTCAGTTCAACAAGAAATTTAATCTCAATTTTTTTTGTCATTTTTAATTTGGAGATAATACGTATTAGGTTAAATATTTATGAGTTAAGAATAAATTAAAATTGTTATGTTTTGCGTCCTTATTTTTTGTGTTTTTAGAAGACAAAACTTTTATGAAAGTTTTAAATTTAATCTACACTATAGTTGCAATTCGCAAAATTTTGTATCCTCAAATGATCATCGATAGCAATTGAGAGACCAAGGTTTTCGCTTGGCTATAGCATATGGCGAATTAAGTTATTGTATAGATGTTTTCACCAAAAGTTTTGCATTATGAATCTATTGCCATATAAAAACTAAAACAGTCTAATTGTTATGCATAAGAATGTGAAGCTTTCATATGGTTTCCTGTACCGTTTTTAGCCGCGCTCTGTTGAGTAATTCAACTAGTTTTCTGTTCACTCATCTACGCGTAGATAACTTGAGGTTTAAAAATTCCAGTTGAAGCAAGAAAATCTTGGGTCTCAAAGAAAATGCCTCCATTTTTCAAAGTTATTGATGACTAAACATAGGTGTTTTTGATTGCTCTCGACCGAACTTTGAGGGAGTTTTTGTAAACGTGTATTTTTTGAGGCAAAATTTTTGCTTGAGCTTTGCCCTTTTGTTCCAGAACAGTTCACGCTTGACATCGTAATTGCTGCGGTATCTGAAATCCTCGCATTCCGAAATCAAGTTTGTTGCTATAATAAAAGCGATTGTAGGCGATTGATTATCAGAGCTGGTATAGATAAGGGGTTAAGATGTCAAACTGTCATCCTGTAAGTCGCGGTGCAAACCCCTTTGGGGTTGGTTTTTTGCACCCATAGAAAACTTATGCTACGCCCCTTTTAGTTAAGTTGCCCCCGCCTGTCATTCGACGTCAATCGTCTTAGGTTTTTCTATTGTAGTTCTCTGAGATGTTTCCGATTCAGTATACAATTGAAAGTCAGCGTGCAAAGCAGATTTTTTCGAATGATGAAAGTTTTTTGTCTCTACTTGAATGCGTTGCTAAAATTTTGGTGCAGTAATTATTCCTTCTTAAAATACTTCCCTTTTACTAGACGTATTCGATTTTTAAGGAAGCATCTTTCAAAATTTGGTTTTGCGAGTGATTTGATAGTTCCGCGACTTCAAATCTTCTAACTTGAAAATTGCCAATGTATTGCTTAAAAATTGGCGTCGGTTCTTTTGAACCCGAGAAAATTTTTGAAACGATTGACCGGTCTTTCTCCAAAAGTGCATATCTGAAAATGGATACTACATTTCTACTACGATCTTTTGATGTTTATAGCAGTTTCTTTTACCAGTTGGTCCATTTTTGAGAAACCTTTCAAAGTAATGAACGAAATAGTGTGTCTCCGTAATATGCAAAGTTGACCAATTTTTCTCATATTTGTAAGGTAATTGCTCATTTGCGTGTAGTGCGTGTGCATCACGTAGAAGAACACCGAAACTTTGTGTTTCAAAAGTAGACAGACACTCGTGTCCTGGATATAATGTTCGCCTTTTTCAAGTTAACTTCCATTGAATTCCACGATAAAAATTGATGGTAAATTTTGAACGTGTTCTACAAAAATTTAACTATTTGAGCTGTCAAATTTGAATCGGTGATCAGAGCAAATTTGTTTATTATGTCACAATAATAGAGGCAACAGTAAAAATGGAAATTAGGAAAAATTTCTATGCAAGTGATAGTAGCTTGGTTTTGCATTGCCGAATTCAGGCGACCAAAGGCAATGCTATACACGTGAATTGCCAAGTTGTATGCTTATTTGTGTTGAGTAAAGGACCAAAGGTAGCGTAAGATGCTGCAGGGTGCAGGAATATGTTAAATTGTAAAAGTAGGATTTTCAGGATAGATTATCATCTGTGTCACGGTTTCATCCATCGCAACGGGCGGGATAAGGGAGGGTTGAATGGAGTGGGCTGCTGCTCTCGAATGGAATACAATCGAACAATCCCTCTAGTATTCCATTGAGTGAAATTGTTCAGCTATATCCCTCTTATGAAGAGACATGAAATATGAGAAATGAATATGCACCATGACAATTAAATTACGCGTCACGCAGCTAAAATGAATCTGAATCACACCAACGTGTATGAGATTACATCAGATCTGAGAAATACCTGACTGAGAAAAGGGTTTTCAAAATAGAGTTCACACGACGAACCATACGTTTACATTTGCCCTCTGTTTATGATTGATGTTTGTTTGTTTACAAGTGAATAAATTCAAAGCAATTCTTGTATCAATATTTTCTGTGTACTTCGTCTCGGGTTAATCACAGATTAAACAGTGACCTGAAACACAATTGTGACCTGAAATGCATGCATTTTGGTTGAAAATGAGAATTTAAATTGGAATATTGCGCAAAATAGGAGTAGAAACTTAACACCGTGAGCAATTTAATTACTTGAGCAATTCAATTACTTCAGCCCAAGAAGTTGCACAAACCTTTCTGTGGAATCGCAACGACTTAAAGCAATCGGAATTTCCCATTTATCTTAGGAAAGAAGAAAGAACTTAAATGGCTGGATGAGTCAGTGTTATATTTGCACCTATTCTTTTCCTCTTTTTTAAATAATTGAAAGTTCAGTATATAACCAACCAAATAGGTTAACTAAATTATTGTAACAAAAATGTGAACTCTCAGAGTAAAGTAACCGGTAGATATTGATCCCCTTTTGAATTGCTCTAGAACGAATTCTGAAGAAGTTATTGTAGTCGTGCGCCTCTTTATGCAAAATTATTGCTTGAACAAAGTGACTCTTGAATGTATAATCGAGGAACTGAGCCCCGCGAGAAGCAATTCGTTCGACGCCAATCGGCTACGTTTGTATATATTAAATTCATAGTTGAAACCTAAGAGGTGATGCGGGTAAAAAATAATCGTGGTTTAGGGGGTTTTGGTGGAACGAATATTGACCACTTCAAAGAAGACTTCGTTGAGTATTCGTATCCTTTCTCAGATATATCTCTATCAGAAAATTTTTAACTATTAGATGAAGGCTGATATTATGAATATTAATATTATATTATGAAATGGGAAAGGGGGTAAAGGAGCATGAATTGATGATTTATTAAAATGTGCAATTCTCTTCATTTTATGCTGTTTTTTCGTTGGACTTATTTGAGTTCTTCTCGATTCTTTATTTCTTTTCTCATTCAAGGTTGCCGAGTTTAATTTTTGCAGAAAATGTGCTTCGTTTATTGCAAGAAAAAAATTAAATAAGGGCACCTTAATATTGCCAAAAGTTCCTGAAAGTACTGTTTATTTCAACTTGTCAGCTGGTAATTAAGTCTGAGTACCTAATTCGATGCTTATTTTCCTCCCCTAATGCTAGAGATTAGTCCCCAGCTTAATGAGAAAAACTACTCTAAATATATAGCATTGAATAAGGGACTCAGACTTAATTACAAGCTGACAAGTTGAAATAAACAAAGTACTTTTGGGAACTTTTGGCAATATTAAGGTGCCATTTGAGAGCAATTTGGCTGTCGGTTACGTTAAAATGTTTGTTTTCGGCTCACTGTTGGTCAGATAGGTACGATTTTTGAGCAACATTGAATCGCTACATGTAGCGTCCTTAAAATAGAGCGAGAAATTAGTAAATATCATTTGAAGTAAAAAAAACTTCAAAAATGGAAGTTTATGTTGCTTGAAAGACTTTGAAAATAAGGATAGTCTGAGATTTAAATCTAATTTCCTGAATCGCACTTATAAACTAAACTAGGATTCTCAACAGTCTTTTAGTTGTTGAGCTGTTTTATTTAATTCTTACTGGTCTCTAAGTAGGCGGTTCACCGAAGATGTTGGGTATACATAATTTCATGTCGTGAAGGTCAGTTGTAGGAGTTTTGGACCCCTGCATTCAGTGTAGAAACACCCGCATTTTTAATTAGCTTCAGCTAGCTCTTCATAGCAACTAAAGATAAATTTATGAATGCATGGCCATTGAAGTTTTCTGAAAACTGATTTTTTTCCAATAAAGCTCCCGCATCGAACAGTTAGTTGTTTGCAGAGAGTCTATCAAAAATAATTTATTTTGTCAACAGTAAGTTTTTGCACTGAACGGAAGCTCTGTGCAATCAATGAATCTGCACAATGCTCTGAAAATTAAGCATATTTGACTACATCTAGTAGTTAAGTACAAAATGTGGAACGCACATTTACCGGTTTCATAATGCATTACCGAGTGAAAGTAACCATGCGCTGTGACAAATGCGAGGAGGAGAACAGCTTCGAGTAGCCTCTCTCTCGCTCGCTCGGCCGACTATAAAAGCAAAATGTTCAAAAATTTTTTTAACCAAAGCTCAAAGCTGTCAACTGCTGGAGACAAAATTGAAAACTCGAATTACATTACTTTATAAACTTTGTTTGATAATCAGGTTAATCGGTTTAGATTGATTGAGCAAACAAAATGCGTTGAGCAGATAAATTAGCTTCCCCTGTTGGGTTCGGAATGATAAAATCTCTCGGACAAAAATTGTTAAGTACACAAGGCGGCTCGGTAATGTGCGATGGCACACAAGGTTCCGACCCCGCCCATCCACAATTTTGGCATAATTGTCTACCAAATGAGGAACAGATAGAAAAACCCAAAAATTATTTTTTGCGAATCCCAAAAAAGCCCAAGTCTTTTTCAAAAAATTCTGTATGAACGATAAGATAGCCTCCAAAGCAAATAACTCAGTGGATTAAAAATTGATGCATTAGATTGCTGTAATATGTCAATATTAAGAAAGCGATTCAAGACGAACAGCAAAATCAAACAACAACAACAACAAACATTAATTACATCAAAAAATTTATGTCCCTCTTAAAAACTAAATTTAATAACAAAGTCAACATACCGTCAGATAAACCTAAAAATAAACAAAAATAACTTATAAATCACCAGAAAACATATGCGACCAGACCATCAAAAGGTTTGGTAACAATTATACAAAAAAGAACAGAAACAGTAAAGTAAAAAAATTAACTTATTTTTTTGAAACAGTTAACTTCAAAGTAATAAATACCATTAGGAATCAATTAATATTACCATAAATTTACGATAACCACTGTTTCTATAGAAGGGCATTAGGACCTGTCCTTATTCATTTTTTAAAGCGGCTAAAAAGAACAACAAAGAACAAACAAAATTTCAATTGAAACTTGCCAGAAAACGCTGTCAAAACCGTCAAGCCAAATTTTGGCACTCAAAATATATTTGATTGCGCCTTCTTCAAACAGCTATACTGTAGTACGTGGCCTTTCATTAGTAAGACTAGGTAACAAGTAGACAAAGTATGTAAAGTATGTAAAGTATGCTAAAGTATGTAATACTTTTAATTTTTTTTCGAAACAAAATTACATTCAATGTCATGAAAGGCATTAATTACAAAAAGAGCTATTTAAATAGGGTCATTTATTCATGAAAAGGAAGCCCTCGAGACCTGTAATTATCCAGAATATTTCTTGTATCTACAAAAAGAACGTCAAATATGACAAAAATCAAATTAATTTACTTTTTTTTGTGAAAAACCGGTGTCGAAGCCAGTAAGGTCATAACAAATTCTTTAAAAAAAGATTTTGGGACACCAATCCCTTTTATTCCGTTGACACCCATAATGTCATATTTGACCTGTAATTAACTAACGAGATTAGGTAACAAAAAGAAACATAAAAAGAACAAAATTGCAAAGTTAAAAAGTTTTTTTTAATTTTTGGAAAACGATTGATTTCAAAGTCATGAAATCCATCAGCTATCTACTAATATCAGAATATCGGTTCTTCTATTCTTCCATGAAAAGCCAATGAAAGCTATCTTTATACAGGAAATTTCATACGACCGAAACGACAAAGTATAAATGACAGTTAGAGACAAAATTAAAAATTTCAATTGATTTCTTCAAGAAGGAGGCGTCGAGGCCGTTAAAACGATGATGTATATCTTTCAGGATTTTAAAATGTTCAATTGTGCCTTATTCTGAATGCTAATAAGGTGACATGAGAACTGTCAATAATGTGATAATGTGACAAAATTAGAAAAAGTGAAAAACTGGCAAATATCAAAACAAACAAAAATTTGAAATCTTGTATCAAAGCCAGAAAACAATAACTTCAGGCTTAAAACTGCAACCGGGAGTAAATGTTAAATCAGTAGAGAGAAGAAGCAGTCTTTCTTTGCTGACACTAAGCTGGAAGTTGAACAAATTAAGAAAAAAATAGAGAAAAAGTTAATTAAGCCATTATTTATTGAAAAGTCAATTATTTTTAAAAAAAGAAACGACCATAAACTTTCAATTAAAAAACTAAATGCATTAGCTTGGAGCTGCTTAGCAAGCGAATTGGTTGGACCTATCATTCCTGAGCTTTGATTTGATTTGTTCTGTTCTTTATTATTAAAAAAAAAGTCTTTTTTTTTTAAAAAAAGACCGACTGATTACAACCCGATTTTTTTGGATTGTAACAGTCCAAGAATGGCCCAAAACTAGCCCTGCTAATACTTATTGTCCGTTAGGAACAATCGATTTTTCGAATGTTGTAGATATAGATAATTTGTTAGTTGAAAACTCAAAATAAATTCTGAATTTTTGATAATCAACGAGTAAAGTTAGCAAAAAACGGCAAAGTTTTAATTACAGTGCACTCTCAGCGGACTCTGAAGTAGAAATAGCCCCCCTCTGAGTCTACAAAGATTGTATGAGTGTTTTTTGGGGTGTACTGTCGGCAAATTTAATCAAAGTGGACTAAAGTAGCTTATTTCGTGCTGTTTTTGATGAAAAAGGCTAAATTTTGAAATGTTTATCCAGATTTTTTGACCAAAAAAATTAAATCAAAACAATCAACAATGCTTGATCGTCTTCAAAAATAAAATCAACGACACTATTCTTAATAATTATGACAAATTTTAGCAAAATTGACGAAAATTTAGGCAAAAATTCCGGAAAATGTGAATAAAAACCACGTGAATTCACTCTTCTTTTCTCAGAAGTTTAAACCTCGATAACTCCCTGTAGAAAACGAAAATTAAAAAAATCTTTTAATTCCATATTCTACGCTGGACGAGCTTTCTAATGATACCAGTCTCAACTCTCTACGATGAATATATCGAGCGGCGAAAATTCACGGAACAAAAAAACCCATTTGAGTATATAGTTCCTCCCCCCTCAAGAGAGTCGCAACAATAAATAGGCTGAAGCAACTTCTGGATTTAGTTCGGATAATAGTTATGTTGGGAACAACTAGTATGCTTAATAGTAAATTCTACAGTATCTCGAGTGTTAAATTAACAGGCATAAAATTATGGAAGATATACTAGGTTGTGAATGCATTTTGTTAATGAAAAATAGGGCCTATTTTTCGCTTTTGTTCACAAAGGTTGCTAAAACGTCTACAACCCGATTAGCTTCAAATTTTGCTGTCACTATTGCGGAGATGGGGGCCGTATTGGCCGACAGAGCGTTTAGCTGACAACCAAAAAATACCAAACTTAGCTAAAAATTTACTTAAAATGCGCTAGTAGAAGTGATTGAAGCTGTGTAGATGTAGATCTTAAGTTAAAACTTACAACTGTATTTCGTCAGCGGGCAAATATACGGCACAGTTTTTATCAACTAGCGTAACGAATGTCTATCAGTGGTTACATCCCCTATTGTGGGTGGGGGGGGGGGGTGCGGTCACAGAGGCCGAGTGGAACGCCACCCGACCACCGGACCCCAAAGATAATGGCTCACCGAACTACTGATTTATGTACCCCTGACATTACCCCTGAGCAATTATGATAGAACTGCCGGCTAAATTTCTTATTTTTCATTGCCAGCTAAAAACCCTGCCGGCCAATTGTCTTAGCAACCATTGAGAACAATGTCATTGCCTTAGAGGGTATTTCGATAGAAAAGAGTAACGCTAATGATTAAATTTTCCATAGCATTGGCCCATTAAAATGTAGTATTGGGACTGGGAGATAAACATAATAGGAATGATGGATTCGATTAACTTGATCCTCTCAACGTTTTGTTTGTAATAGCATTTTGTGCATCAAGTCGGATGTAGTTAAATCCCGCATTAGAAGTAACTTCCCCTCAGAACTTTGAATGTGGCATAATTTAAAAAAATAGCGTAGAATCTTAAAGTAATCGGCAAGTTGAGCTCGTGGACTTTGCTATACAATTAACTCTGTATTGTCAAGAATTTAAATGTTTCTTACCGTCATTTTGAGAAATTAGTTGATGATAAATGAAACAAGGAGGCCCGATAATGTGCGTTTGCTCAATGTTCCGACCCCTTTCATCCGCAAACTCCTCATTGAATTATGAAAACGTTTTGCGCAACGTTTAAACATTAAAACTGCTTAGATTTTCTAAGTTCAAATGTATGTAGCTTTCTGTAGATATTTTGAAAATAATTTCGAGAAAATTCCTTCAAATTCTCACTAAACTTTACGAATAATTTGCTATGTTTTCAGGAACAAAAAGAGCTGAGGGAATTTTATCGTGTAATTGAAATTTCCAATAGCCAGAAAACTTTTACCTGTGAAAAACTCACTCTATCCGTGAATTTGTTGTTGTGGAAAAAAATCATGCTCTAATCTCTGAAAGTTGTTGATACATAATTTTTCTTATTTCTGTATTGAACAACATAGGACCTCAAAAAACATTCAAGCAAAATAGACATGTTCAGCCGTCAATTCTAATTGAGGTTATCTAGAGTCTTCGAAACTTCAATAATTCGAAACTTAGAACAGCGGCAGCCTGCAGAGAGTGTATATGCAGAAAGCTAAATTTAAGTCTGAAAAATCAGTTTAATTAGATATCATGTTTTTAAACATCTAGCTTCTAATTGAAAAGAATTAAAAGCTCGATAATGGATTGATTGTTATGACATCATAGTTTGTGCTCTGCAGTTGGAATTACCGTTAGAATAATTGGACAAATAGAAAAATCATAATTGAAGAATAGCCTTTTGTTTCTGGAGCTACAATGGTTATTGGAATTTTGGACCGAAAAAAGCCCTTGGCATCTTTAAAACTCATTGCTTTTTATGGAAGCTAATGGCAAATGTTTTTCCTAGAGGAACCAAAAATACATAGAAATTGGTGGCTCATTTGAAACTTTTTTTCTAAACTTGTAAAACTTTTTTTAAAAAAACTAATATCATAAGCTCATCATACTGGAAATTTTACGCATAGTTTTGCTGAGTGTTTGGTTTGACATCATTTTTCTCGCGTGCTTTCTTGTGTCATGAAATGAGATATTTTAAAAGGAAAAAAAAACTATTCAAAATTGTAACTTGCAAAATTTTTGGGAGACTAAAATGCAAAATGTTTGCCGAATTTTTTGAAAAAATTGTAGTGTTTTTCATGTGTTGTCGTTGTGTTGTGACTTTGTTGCGAGTTTGATTACATTTTACTCCTTGGAAAGAATATTGAAATGTTTTTTAATTAATTTATAAAACAGCTAAAACATAGCGAAAGTTGACTTAAGTCTGGAATGAGAATAAAATGAAAAAGGTTTTTATCCTAAGGTTGTTTCTGTGCTTTTGAGAAATGTGAATAAAATCATCTCAATACTTCTTTTGGCGCTTTTTTTGAAGATCAGTTATCCAAAAAAAATCAGCTAAAGTTTTGCAGAAAGAGTCGATCCAGGAGGCTCAACAGGCTCATCTTGTTATCTTTTATCTATATTGCATGGTTGAAAAAACAGGGCAGTGGTTGTAAAAAGATTTGAAAGACAGGTTTTTGTTCGAGACAGTTTTTCGGCTTTAAAATCAAGTCAGTACAGTAATTTTATATTTGAAGCGTTCATATTTTCTAGGCTTTTTGTCCTATGGGTTTTTTACTATAAATTGCATCTAAATTTGTTTGTAAAAATTTGAAGTTATTTTTTTAGTTAACTGTAATTTTGAGTGCAATTTGAGCTAACTCAATGATTGAGGATTACTCTCGCTTCGGGAACCATCCTTGTGCATATTTGCAGGTGGTATTCTGTTGAACTGAAGCGGATTGTATGAAAAATACTAAGCGTAGGTTGATAAAACCCAAACATAACGATGCAAAAGTTTCATTTGCTGGAGTAAAGGTCGCATTTGCTGGAATTATTTTAATTAAATTTTGCTCCATGTTTGGATATGCCCGTCTTAATTATCGACGATGCCCCTTTTTTGAGCAAGGGAAAAGATTTCATTTCGTCACTGTTGCACGCCCCTCCTCGCGGTGACCGGATAATAGATCGAAAGAACAACAGATCAAAAACAGAAAAATTGGGACAATAGATCAAAATTAATCTCTATTCTTATTGGTTGAAATTAAGCATTTTTTGCGAGCTATATAATTACCACATTATGAACATGCGTCGCGCGCAGTGGCTGTGCCTTAGCGGTCCGTGGGACTTGATATGAATTTATCAAAACCGAACAAAAATAGCACAGCAGAACATGTCATATGCTGTATAATAAATGAGTGCCCAAATCTGATTGGCCAATACGCAACTTGAATAATGTAATTTTCGATCTGTTGTACCAATTTTTGCTTTCGATCTGTTGTCTTTCGATCTATTGTCCTAGCACCCCTCCTCACACTTGCCCACAAAGTCACTGTTGTCCATGGTTACTAATCGTGATAGTTTGATAGTTAAAATGTCAATTAGAACGGAAAGAAAGACATTCTAATTGGTAAATATTTACTTGTTGTCCTCGCAATACTAATTATGGCTTAAGAAGACAATTAGCAGTTTTGCAACTACCCATATCACGGCTCACAAGATCAATCGTAGGCAATGATTACTTCATCCAGCAATACAGGTGTGACGAATTTGATGCTTTTTCCGTCACATTTGCCCACGGTCAATCAATAGCTTTTTCATCGTGAGTAACAATTTCGTTATATGAGAATGTGACAAATTTTGGTCACGTTGACCACGAAAGGCCAAAACAGCTCCAAAATTAGTAAATGTAACTTTTGCATCGTAATGAAAATTGAAGATAAATTTTGCTGTGTTAAAGCTCAATAATCAGCATATTTTAGTCTCGGTATAGTCGAAATGTGAACGGCAGAGAAAAGTAATAAGTTCAAGTATTTTTCAACTAGAAAAACGGCTATTTCAGTTTCTCCAATAGTTTTTCAATGATCCCACTTCTATTCCTCTCCGGAAAACAAATCGGTCATCGTAACATGGAATTTGTAACGCCCATTTCATATAAAGAAGAATGAATAGCTTAATATGTATCTACAAGTCAACAGAGGAAAAGCAAACTGTTTTAATACCTGGTGAGCTCTTTTGAATTAAGAAAAATGGGGCGATTACGGTCAAAGTTCCAGTGTCTTTGAAAGGTGAAGTTCAATTTAGGTGAAGAGGACGCAAAACGATGTGAACTGGCGGTAGAGAAAGCGATCAAGCAAGCACAGGTGAGACACGTTTGTTTCAAAAGTTTTCAATTCTTTACAAATCGATTCGTAGATTAAAATCTAAGCTCTTGAAATGTTTTTGGCCGTGTCGCAGTATTAAAAAGTAATAATTGATTAATTTTAAGATGTGTAACAAACTTATCTGACTTAAGTTGTATATTAGACATTAAATCAATAAAAGACACCAACGTATCGTTGAATACCCCTGGGAGCTGAAACTAATTGAAATAGTCAAAAATTGGTGAACTTAATAGAGAACAATTTCAGAATAGATTAGGGTAATTAGGTGGATCTCTCAGATGTTAAATCGGGCGTTCATCAATTATCATCGGAGGAGACGAATGTTGCGCCTCCCTCGGATACGAAAGGCACACTGGCTGACCCTTGTGTAAATGTACTGGTGCAGAAGCTGCGCTCTGACCTGCGAGAGAGGGAGAAGAGAATTGACAATGTGACTGCAGAGTTGAACGCCTGGCAGTTGACGTCTTCTGACGGGTGAGACAATCTAGCTATTCAGGTGTTGTATCAAATAACAGAGCCTCTCTTCCCACTACCAAACATTGCTCATGTTTACATATGCAGAAATTGGATGACACCCGCAGAAGCATCATTTCGTTTTATTTCACAATTCAGATATTCTAGATGTAATGGAATGATTTTCAACATTTTAATGTCTCGAATTTTAGCAGTTTTTGATAAAATCTGCATTTTTTTTAGGTTTTCCTTAAATTTTTGTCAATTTTTGATATTTGTCCATTCTTAAGTGCCAAAAAACCTATTCCACGGTCTGATAGGCCTGATAAAAAGTTGCTGCATCGTTGTTGGTGTCAATGGTATTGTTTTCAACAATTTAGCAATTCGAATTTTAGAAATTTTTTGATAAAATTTGCAATTTTAAGTTTTTTGAAAACATTTGTCTTTTATTGAGTTTTTTGCCGCAGTTGCCAGGTAACCTCCTCTAGGGTTTGATATATGTTATAACATTGTTGCTAGGGGGTAAGGGAATGGTTTTCAACTTTTTAATAGACTGAATAGGAATTTCTATTTTTTGAAATTCGAATTTTCTAAAAATTATTGCATATCGATTGCCATTGAATTTTTTAGGGCTTGGAATTGGGTTACTGGATAGCCTTTAGTGACACAGAAATCATTGGGAAGATTTTAATATCACGATTTTCAGCAACATATCATTAACATCTGCAATTGATTTTTAAAAATTTTTCTGTCATTTTCTAAGTTAATCGATCTTCAAGGGCCAGTGCATTTTTTCAGGTCTTGCAGATATAATCCTGGACCGATTTAAGTTCCAAAAATGGTTTTGAACATATTTATGAAATAGTTATATTTAAAGGGATCAAATTTTGCCTTTGGAGGTAAAAGCTTCAAGAGTTTTAGCAATGAGCATATTTTGTTTAGTTTGTTTGATTCTTTTAACTTCTCAACTTTTTGATGATTTTGGCTGGCCTTGTTCAATTGATCTGCTGGTCAGGTAGAGTACTTCTAAGTTTTTCATTCAATTCTTTGAATTGTATTTCGGGACTTGTCATGCTATGTTTTTTTAATTCGTCGTATCGTCTCAATCAATGATTCTTACGACCTGACTCCTTGGAATTGACTTTTTCAATGACTTCAGTGACTTCTACTTCTTTGCAGCTAAAATTTGTGTGCGTGACCTCATTTCTGCTTTTAGGTCGATTGCGTGACTTACCTCACTAAAAAAAATGACTTCTGAACTCACTTATGGAACTTTAAATTTTATAAACATTTACTAGTTAAAGATCAATGGTGTGCATCTAAGTAGCGCCAAACTTATATGCCCTAATTCTTGAGAATTAGTCTTGAGTTTTTTGATTTCGAATATTAATTTTGAAAAGCCCTATTAGGGCTTTCTCCTTACAGAGCTTATGTGTCATAAAATTGACAGTCCGATTATAATCCAAAAAGTGTAGCGGTCTATTAAGGGACTGGTGGTCGGCCTGTCTCTTATTTCTTTAGTTGTTTCAATTCGTGGAAGGGCACAAGCGTCTATCGCGGCTATTTTCCGGCAAACTGCCGGCTATGTTTTCACAATTTGACAGTCTTCTTTTTTTCACCTGGCAATGGAATAAAGGAGTGTGTTTGACTGATGTCAAATATCAGAAGCAAAGTTGGACGCAATAATTTCAGTCCATTGTTTCTTCTGACCAATATGATTTTCGCCGAGAGAAACGAGATAGACTGGTAGTGTGGCTATTCCCTCTTATCAGGTGAGGCAATGTTCACTAAGCATCAGCTAGCTGCCGCCAATAGTGCCAGCTAGATGCCAGTAGTCTCGGAGAGTTCGTCTGACGTTTGTCGGTTATGTTCTACGGTTGCTTATCCTGTTTGCAATGACAATAATATTAAAACTAATTCAACTGATTTGATGCTTTGTGTTGATTGGTAGGAAAGAGGTTTAAATAAAAATTAGATTCTTTGGTTTTACTGAGATTGGAAAAGTGAATATAGTTCATGTACACAGCCTATTAAGTGAAAGTTTTATATTTTTTGGTTTTTGAATGCGGTATAATTCCTGGTCGATCAGCAGGCATCAAATGCCAAAATATTTATTCAGTTGTCATCCATTA
Source organism: Convolutriloba macropyga (assembly GCF_964194025.1). Classification (NCBI taxonomy): domain Eukaryota; kingdom Metazoa; phylum Xenacoelomorpha; order Acoela; family Convolutidae; genus Convolutriloba; species Convolutriloba macropyga. The sequence goes on along the minus strand of NC_134468.1, from coordinate 48,086,527 downwards.
AAATAAAATAACCAATCTCCCTCAACTGGACTATAAAATTTCTAGTTGCTTTCAAAGTTTCTAGCAAAGTTAGAATTTACGACATTTCTACATTACCGATTTGATAGTTTATCTGGGAAGTTTTTTCTGTTGAGCAATTTGACTTGTCTTTCTGAGAAATGAGTCAACTGATAAAACCCGAGGGCATTAAGTCTCTGAATATTTGTCTTTTTGAGGATTAAGGATCTGCTGGGCATTAAATCCCTGTAAGCATTCGTAGGCTCTGAGTTTACGGATCACCGAAGCTGCTGATGAAGCATAACTTCATGGTTTGAAGGGCAGTTTGAATCTTGATCAGTTTTGTCAAATTGGAGAAGGGATTTTGGCCACGTCAAAAGTGGAGCAAAAAAGCTAGTGGTTTTGCGGCGTGAATTTTTAAACTCCAATTTCAAACTCCACGTGGTGAGAAAACGGTGTTTGAACAGTAATTCGCGTTCTCAATTTGATTTTTTTGTTCACATGCGGCAGTTTGACTTCGATGTTTGCTATTTGTTTTCAATGTTCTGTCGTTTTTTCTAAGTAGTCTTCGCAATCCATTTATTGTCTTTTCTAGGTCTATTCTTTGAATTGTGTCAGGACTTTTCCTGCTATGTTCTTTTAATTTTTCGAATAAAATTTTGCTTCACTTTATTTTAGTTCATAGCTTGTTCAATATTTTGGGTGAAATATTAGCGACTTCTCTTTGCTAGTTGCACTGTTCTCCCAATCGGCTCAAAGTGCTTTTAAACAGCAGATGCTTAGCAGAGCAATCTAAAATGGACAGAATCAATGCCAAAAAGGAAATAAAAAATAGAAAAGGAGTAAACAGATAGAGCCCAATTTTAGATGCTTATGACTTGAACTTTGTTTATAAATGCTCTCGAACGAAGTTCGAAGCAATTAATTTAAACTTGTCTTTTGTTTGCAAAACTTTCGCTTGACCGTTTTCTTGTAGAACATTCTTTCGGAGTTTTTTGAACGCATAAAGAAAAGTTTTTTTTGGTACAGCCCCCTATGAATTAAATTGCCCCGCCTGTCGTTCCAGAGCAATTTTTCCGACTTCGGGTTATGTTTACAAAATTTAGTTACCATCTCTAATTTTTTTGTATTGATACCAGCGCCTGTATCCTCTCATTATGAAACAGGAGTATGTCTAACTACAAATTGAAATCAAATAAGTTCCCACTTTAAAAATTTATTTTTTTCTATACTGAAATGGGAAACTCAACAATTGAAGCCCGGCAGTGAAATTGTAGTGGAATTATTTTTATAAGAGTGATTTTTTGTGCTCGTTGATCGTGTCAACGTCTGTACCAATGAGAACTAACCAAAAATCTAAATTAATCATTATAAATTTTGTGTACTGTTTTTCATTCGCCTTACTCTTGTTTCAATTTTGACTTCTGGCTTTTTCATATCTACGGTTTTTTCCTGTCTACGTTTAATACAGTCTAAGGACTTGACTTCTTTGTTTTCGAAAATTGGTTTTTGAAAGTAGTTCAGTTAGTTTTTAATATATAGTAAGTTGGAACTAATGACAGTATTCACAGCCAGGAGAATTGTGTACCCCCTCCAACAACCCACCCCTCCCTCCACCTAACTACCCTTTACGTACAACTGCCCACACCAAGCCCCACACCAACCTACCTCACCGCCACCCCACCCCACACACCTACCGGTATATTACCGGTTGTTTTTTGTTTTTACCAGGTCGACTGCGTTCCGACGTTTGACTTTTAGCGAAAGAAGTGATGTTGACTTTCCTCACTCAAATATGACTTTCATACTCAACTAATTTAGGTTAAATTGAGCACAAGATGAGGACTAATATTCAATATGAAAAGGTCAGGTAAAATCAAGTTCAAGTTTTTGAGGCAGGACGAACCTTTGCTATGTTTCCGGAGCATTTTGTCTAATAGTTCTTGTCGTCTGACCGGTTGACTTTTCGTCCTCAAAAGCGTGATAAACAGGTAAAGCACGGAGGGCGTTGAGTTTCTGAACAGTTTTCTTAGAGCCTTAATAGTCTATATGCAAATCATCGAAACTGTTGATGAGACATAATTTCATGGTTTGAAAGGCAGTTCTTAAAATATGAGCCCTCGTCCACTGCTCAATGTGGACAAGCTGCTGGTAAATGTTTTTCAGAACACAGAAACTGTTTTGAATTTATACTATTCGATTCTCAAGAGTTGGCTTAACAGCTCAGTTGTCCTTTTAAATAAAAGCAACATTTCTTGAAACATAACTAAAAGAAAAGTCTAAAAAGAGGTGAACAGGTATAAATGTGTCGAAAACAAACTTTGTTTCAGACAGAACTAGTTGCTTTCCTTTTCTTGTTTTGGAATTTTTGTTTGAGCAGGGAACTATTTCGCTAATAGTCGGAGAAAATTGTGTTTTTAGTTGACGACAGACAATTTTTTCAGGCTCTCAAGTGTTTTTTAAACTTATAAGTTAGATGCGTGCTTTTTTGGGATCAGTTTTTTTGGGATCAGACAGGTTTTCAGTGTACTGCTCATTTTCTTTGGTTGTGAATTATTAATAGCCGCCCTCATCTTCTCAGCCGGCTATTATAGCGCTCCTATTTTTTTTCTGTTTGAGCAGTTATTTCGATGATAAATCTGTAATAAATTCATGATTTGTTTTTAACCGCAGGTGCTCAGTTGACGAGAAGCGTGCAATGGCGAGATGTCGCATGTTGGCGAACGAGAACTCTGAGCTGGGCGACCAGGTGTCGGAAAGTCGTCTCTCTCATTTCAGGGCACTCGTCGATGAACAAAGAAGTGCCATTGAAGAAGTCAAACAAGATATCGATAGTGCGTATTTATCAAGTTTCTTTGCTTCCCACCAGTCAATTCAAAAATGCTTTTTTCTTTACGTTTTTATGACAATGAAAATCGAACGGCGTTTTCGGATACAGTATGTTTGTTTGTTTGTTTGTATTACTCGTCACAAGGTTTCTACATTTTTGGAAAGTTCAACGTTAAAAATGTGGAAAATCAGATGAAAACAGGAAAGTGGCAAATACTTGCAAATGTGCAAATTGATCCTGAATTGCGTGTCACGTTGCTTTGAATGTTGGCCTGACGGAGGCCTCAACTTTAAGCTTTTGATGGTCCAATGTAGTATCTTGTGGAACTTGAGCTGTGTATGCTTATATTTGATGTCTGACTTTTATGACATCCGAATTCTCCCCTAGGAAGAGAGGTTGTCCTGTATAGAGGCTTGAGTGTCAAGTTTGTTGATTACACAATGAGTCTCAGATGAAGCTAAAATCAAGACAAGCCAATAATAGAAAAATTCTTGATTGAAGTGTTTGCGTAATTTTTAGTGTGTGAGAGTGTGACAGCTGAGCTGGACTCGGATCTAAGCACACTGCAGGGCACCATCATGCAGCTGTACCAAGCACTGCGAACCAAAGGCAAGGCCAGTGCGGATCTCGTGGCATGCCTCGAGTACAACCGACACTCCATCGCCCAAGCATCGTCAAGTTCCACAACCAACCCTTCTACACGATCCAAATCAAGTTCCAAGTCCAAATCGTCTGCATCCAAAACTCCCACATCTGCTTCTAAGTCGCAGAAATCTTCTACGCCTTTATCAACTGACACTGCTCACAGTGGTAAATGTTCAACTTTGTCAAATGGCAAGAATGTGCAAGAGAGTTCAAAGAAAAACTCGACCAGTGATATTGGAAATATTCGTGCTGAAAATGGACCGGCTTCTAAGAAAGCCAAAACGTCAATTTCTGATAAAAGCGCTGATAAAAAGGAACGAGAAACCAATCATTCATCCGATTCTACAGACTTTAAACAAGAAATCACTGTCAATGGATCTCATGATAATGATGTAGCTGTCGATTGTGACAATTCTTCCTTCATTAAGACACAAGAGATTGATGCTATCGAAGAAGCTATGGAGACATCGGTTTCTGAAGAAGCAAAACTCAAAGAAATATCAAATGGCTCCAGTTCAAAAGTAAATGGCGTTAAGCAAAGACTTTTGCGGGTTGACAGTTTTTCCGAGAACTTTTCTACAACTGCAGATGGTTCAAATTTAGAACAATTTTCAAATTGCGTTTAAATTCTGATGTTTATCTGAAAACTTTCCTTGCATTCGATGTTGTTTAGTATTAAACGTCTCCCCCTGTTTTCAGTTCTGTCTCAATAATGCTACGTTGTTTTTATCTCTGGCACTAAATGGTTGAAATACTATGTGCTTCTTATTCGTTATGCCTATATTTGATACATTTTGTTCGCAGGAGGGGAACAAGTGAATATCATTTTAACTTTTCTCTGATAATTCAAAATAATCAATGATCGAAATACCATCTTTTGAGTCTTAGTTTAACACACACGAAGTGAGATCGATTAAATTCATCGATTACATTCATGCAGCTGCTCAGCAGCAACTGACTGATGAGCAGATCGGTTTTCACAAAATATCAAAATTTTGATAATCAGTTTTCTTCGGGAAATTTTTCTTGGCGCAAATCATTTTTCCTATTGAAACAAAAATAAAAATTCAATTAAAAATATTGCAAATTTCAAAAATCTGATTATCAAAATTTGCGTTGCCTGGGTTTTGGACATTAAAAAGTGGAAAATGATTCAGCAATCCTTACATCAGCTCAAAAAGTGGTATATTTGAAACAGGAATTAGATTCAAGTTTATTCAATCGCTACTTACAAAGATCACGTGCCCTTGAAGTAGCATTGAATCCTTATTTATTTTCCACTAAAGACAAATTTCAAAGTGACGTAAAGTTTCCTTCATGCGCGTATAAATTCAGCCAGATGTGACGTATCATTCAAGAGTAGTTTCATATTCAGGGTTAGTTTGAGCTGCAATCTAATATATGCTGGACTACTTTGGCTTATTTAGAAAAATGGAGAATTTCTGACTGTTTTTGGCTTAAGAGCTCCATTTTTGGGACAAGTCGAGTAATTGTTAACAGTTGTCCGTCTTGTGCGCTGTTTAGCAGAGATTTCCTAGGGAAAGGAATAACAAAAAGTACACACTATTTCCTTAGATTTTCTAATGCATGAGCTTGTCCGCTTCGATTTAGCCCTTCCGGAAATAAGTCTTACGCCCAAAGAAGTTAAAAACTTAGATGCCCAAAATCTTAAGCCCCGTTGCTTCAGAGGTACTTGTCAGTCTTCCAGTGGTATTTAGTTGATGAGCTCAAACTCTTAATGTGCTCCCCTTTTTTCTAACAGCTAATATTCAATTAGTAATTTGGGAAAAGATCGTGACCTCTATTACGAATGGAAAATTTAGTTGAAAAATTATATGCAAAATTCATATAGCAATAAATCCTATGCTTGATTGTGTATTAAAGATAAAGTAAAATTTATCTTGTGTTAGTCAATTATCAAGTATCTACAAAATTCGAATATTTTGTCTTGGGAGCGCGAGAATGTTACAACTATGAGTTGGCAAACAAGGGTGATCAAACAGATTTCGAGTTTCTTTAAATATGGGAACTCTCAATTTCAGCGAAAATGATAAAAAGCAATGCAAACATCCTACGAAAACAATGCAACTAAGGAACGAATTGCAATCCTCCAGAATTGATTAAGATGGAGAAGTGAATTCCGGTCCATTGTTTTAATACTCGTAGAACATACCATTTTTGAAGGTCGTGGATCCTAATGAATTTTTGGACGCCTGAATATATCCTTCGTTATCTTAAACCGGGGTAAAGAAAGATATTTGTCGCAGTTTAACTAAGAAAAAAGGATTTCCCTGCACTAAGGAGCAGTTTAGTACCGGCTTTGCATTTGAATAAATGAAATACTTCGCATTATTTTAAAATAATTTAATCATCAGCTAAAATGAGCAATCAATTTATTTCAATGTGGAGTCAATCAAACTATTTCGGGTCGTGGCGCAAATTTATTGAATTTACGTTTTTCAAACCAAATCAGTACTGAAATCGGAAATTCTCTTAATCGACAGTGTTTTTGTTTTTTGAAAGTCGCATCTCATCCAGCTATTCTACAATTCAAAGAATTTGAATTGTATAGGGGCGCTGTCTTATTTTTACGACTCGGAGAGGAGTATTGGAGAAATTTCTTTTTAATATCACTTTTGTTGTAGTAAATTTTGAAGCAGGCAATGAAATGTGAAAAATTTCGGAGTGGTTGGAAAATTAAGAAAAGTAAAGAGTAGAGCGAAAAGAGTGGCTTTTTGATAATTTTCGAGAGCAAATCTTTTGTTCAAATGCCGGCTTTTAAAAGTTTTCATTTTTATTTAAAAGTTTGATTATGCTATCGTATTAATTTTTGGATTCTTTCACAGAGGTTTAAAGGTTTCTTGTAATTGAGTTTAATGTTGGTTTTCAGCAATTTTACTAATTTTTAGGCGAATTGTAGACGTTTTTCCCTTATTGTTTTGCTTTACTGCATGAAGTGTGATTTGGAACGACACTTAATTCATACGGATGTTCAAATACCAAGGGAGTACAGTTTTGTTTTTACAAGAATTTTTTTTGTTGAGAAATATGACAAAAATGTTGAAATTTGAATGTTTGTCTCAATTTTTTTTGCAGTTTTTAGCCTATTATGACTTCCCTATTGTTTTGCGGGAATTTCAATACTCGTATTTGCCTGAATGATTTTGTTATCACTGTCTTTGAGCGCCCGTTTTATATCAAAAATTCGTTACTTTCTGGTGTTTTAGAGCTTTTTTTCAGTAAACACATTTTCAGTAAACACATGAATTTACTGCAAAAAAAATTAAATTCTCATGCGTGGTTTAAGAGGGTGCTAGTTATTTGAAGGGATTGTATTTTTGTTTTCCTGAGTCATTAGAATTCTTCCGAAATTATTTTGGCCACGCCGAAACTGGAAGTGGAGCAAAAAGTTTACTTACTTTGCGACTTGATATTTGCGACACTAATATTTTAAAGTACAGAGAGAGAGAAAACGGTTTTTTGAGCAAAAATTGGTTATTGCGTGTGATTTTTATTATAAGAATTTTTTTTCCCAATCCGTAGTAATTAAACCATATTAATTAAATCACACTAATTAAATAGATCATAGTAATCATAGTAATTCCTAATCCATAGTAATTAAATCAAATATAAAACTGTTTTTAAAAATTTCCAAAACATTGCAAAATTGAAAAAAAAGCTTCCGGTTTTTGCAGTGAAAATGTTTAAAACTATTTTTTGTCTTTGTAGTTATGTCAAGTAAACCATCAGCAAGATTTGAAAAGTTTCGTTGGTCATTAATGATCGTTAAACTCAAAAGAGGCCAAAATTATTCAAAAATTTTGAAAACAACAGCAAGTTTTAACAAAATCTTGCAAATACAGACAAAAGTTCTTCAAAAACGTTTCACTGTCTTAAGAGACTATCCAGTATTCCTATTTTAAGCATTAAATAGTTTCACTGGCTCATAGAAATCCACAAAATTGGAGCATGATAATAAATTTCCGAAAAATTTGAAAAAAAAATTAATATTTAAAACAAGCTAAAACTGGATTCATTAAAATATTGATAACTAATTCATTAACTCCAGAAACTATGCAGCAGTTTATTATCAAACCTTGGAGGAGGTCACAAGTACCCTGGTGCAGGAAAAATGGTAAAAAATTCAAAACGATTCAAAAAACACAAAAAAATTGCAAATTTTTCCAAAAATTGGTGATATTAAAATCTTGAAAATATTCCATTACATCTTGAAGTTATGCAGTAACACATAATCAAAACCTAGAGTAGGTTATGTGGCTCTTGAGGCTGGAGAAACCTAAAAAATGACAAAATTTCAAAAAACTTGAAAAGAATTGAAAGTTGCATAAAAAAACTTTGTGATAATAGAGGTTGAAAACTAATTAATGGCGAAAAAAATGTTCCAGTAACTTACTATCAAACCCTAATGGAGATTTTCTGTTAGGCTGAAAGACCTGAATAATGACAATAAATGTCAAAAAGAAATTGAAAAAATTGCAAGTTTTGTAAAAAGAAATTGCTAAATTTCGTGGTGTTGAAATCCTAAAAAACTTATCATTACAATTAAAAATTATACAGTAACCTATTGTCAAAACCTATAAGAGGTTCCTTGGCTCTTGAGGCTGGAGAAACCTAAAAATGGACGAAAATTTTCAAAACAATTGAAAAAATGCTATTTTTATCAAAAATTGCTAAAATTTGCCATATTAAGAAATTGAAAGCTGTTCCATAGGCAAATAAAATTTAATCAGTAACTTGTTATCAAGCCCTTTCTGGCCCCTGCGTCTGGAAAGACTTGAATAATGAAATATAAATGTCAAAAATTGAAAAAATTTGCACGTTTTGCATGTTGAAACCTTTCCACTACCACTAGAAACTATGCAGTAACCTTTTTTATAACCCTAGAGGAGATTCCTTGGCACCCAGGGCTAAAAGAATTCAAAAAAAGACAAAAAAATTTTTAAAAATTCTGAAAAATTTAATAGAAGTAGTATAAAACTGCGTGTTTTTAGCGATCGGTTGTTCGTCAGTAGCCACGGGGGAGGTGTTTCACCGGGTGGCTGATTGAGAGGGAGGGGGCGGGCGGTGGGTAACATTGGGTGGGGTAGGGGCAACAGCGCGGTGGGGGGCAATAGTCGGGGGATGGGGGGTCAACAGTGGGGGTGTCTTCACCCTCTAAGTCTCCAAAACAGTTTCAGCTGAAACAGAGATGAAAGGCTCTAAGAGCACTTAATGACCGCTGGGCGCTAACTGTTTATTCATTTTGAGGGCGAAAAGTCAAAAGCGTCAGACGAAAAATCGGTCAAGCAAAAAATTGCATAAAAAAGACCGACAGGACTAATATAATTGCTACAAATTTTGTTTGAGAGCATTTAATAATCGATTAAAAATTGATTCACAAAAATATAGGTTGCACAATGTTGCAAAAGCAATCTTGCACTATAGTTACCAACAAAATAAATTTTCGGCGTGTTTTTGTAATGAGCATCTAAAATACTCTAGGGAAGGCAAGTAACTCTACCCTATCCGAAGCCAAGCCGAGAACTCCACCACCCACCAAGAATCATAGCTTCGTGATAATCGAAATAGGACAGCAGACGAATCTAGATGAGGACATGGCTTGCCTGGAGCACACCCAATGCATGGCGCCTTTATGGTACAAGTCATGACTGTAATAGCCGTGGCCTGTACACACGCCACAACCGTGAAGAGTCGAGGCGATAACCAGGATCAACCATGATATCTCTTCCGCGACGTGATCTGGTGGTCCATTCCTTTCAGTGCCAAGACTGAAGTCATAGGGCACACGAGTGCACTCAAGTAACCTCATAAAGAGGTAAGCACAAGCTGACAGTTCGTATTACATCCCATAAAAACAGTTTGCTAACCGTATGGTAGATTGCTCTGCCAGTCACAACTGCGGAGAATGCAAGAGGCAATTGTCTTTGAGCAGAGTCCTCAAAATCAGTGAATTCTCAACCATCCTCGTAATGGAGACAATCATGATATGGAACAACAAACTTGCAACCAAGTCGAAAGCAACCAACTTCTCAAAGCTGCTCGAAAATAGAAGTTCATTAACAAAACTCGTAAAAGCATCATATAAAAAAGATCTTGAGATATGTCATCCCTCCCAAACACTGGCTCAGGAAAACAGAAAATGGCTCAATAAAACTCAAGGTCTTAAAAATTCTCACGTTTTTAGCGTAGTTTTTCTAGCTCAATCAACGATGTAGTAGCAGTTACTGGATATAAACAGCTGCGTCGTTAATTACCAACCAATTGTTGGCTTCATTTTGGAATCTTGGTTCCAATTTCTGAGTCTTTTGAGGTCAACCTGTAGCACAAAATGAAAAAAAAAATGAAATGTAATTTTGTGCATATGTTTTAACTTTCCGCTAAATCTTGTTGATTTGCGCAGATCGTATGCTCGCCAAATGAAGTCAATCTGATATTTTGTGAATTTGAACCTTCAAATCTTGGGTCAATTTAATTAACAGTCATATTTCAACAGTTGAAACGTTTATAATTTGACAATTATTTATCTCAATTATCTCTAATTTATTTTCTGACGACAGCTTTGGGGACGAAAGCAGAAACGATATAGTCTATTCTTGTGCTTCTAATTATTTATCTTATTGCGATGGTTACTTTACGGCCTGTAGCAAAAAGACTATCCAATTTCAATAAGGGTTGGTAATCGAGGCTCTACAAGCAACCTTTCTCCTTTAAACTACAGATAAATAGGGTACTACGAGCGTACTCAAGCTACTCTGGGTCAAAGAGAGCACAAGGTGTACGCAGTTTCATTTTGTTTTCTTATTAGTATCTCCATTTGGGCGTGTGTATGATATGTCCCTTGGCGTCTTTCACAATTGTAATGTATGTGGAGGGCGTAGATACTTTGCTGCGCTTCATCTCATTCGAGCTGTAAGTGTCGTCGAAGTGCGAAATCTGAAATAGATGGTTGGTTTCCAACACAAACAAAAAGTGCTCATAAATATGGATTTTCTAACTTTTGCGTAAACCTGGGATATTTTATCACGTGGCCAGTAGATTGCCAAAAAATAACCATCGTTGACCCTGCAGGGATTGAAAGAGTTAGAAAAAAATGACGATCACCTTGTTATCTTCTAAGTACCAAAAAGTGTTCTAATTGTTCGCAGTTTTATGAATTTTTATAAATCAGGTGAATTTATCCTTCAAATTTGACGATAATAAGCTGAATACTAAAATCAATTAGGGCCTTGTCTAAGTTTTTAAACATAGACTTTATAGTCTATTTGGGGTCTTTTTGGGCCATCCCGTTCCTTTTGGCTTCACTTTTTTTACCCTGACTGTGTTTCGTAAAATTGCGGAACGAAATCCGAATTCTGTTCACTTGAAACAGTGAGTGAAGTAAAACAGAAGTCAAACGTGAAGGCCATGAAACATGAAAATGATAAAAAATATAAACTAAATCAAAAACATAGCAGGACACGTCCTGAGATTCAATTTAACGTATTTTCTGATCTTTTCCGTTTGCGCCCTCCAGTATAGTGGGTGCATTTTATTTGCAACCCCAAGAAGCACGTGCCAATTTTTTTACATAATGATTTACTATGTAATAGCACATGCTCGGTAAGGGGGTGCATAAAGGTACTGGGGGGAGCACAAACGGAAAAGATTCAAATTTTCATTGGCTAATTAAAAACAAACCTATGGATAACTAGGAATTGCATTGATGCAGAAAAGCATTCAGAGAGAACTCGGAATACGGTAAAACAAGATAAATTGCTGCACGTAATTAAAAAACACAATCAAGGAAACCCAATTCTTGTCAAAACACCAATTTCTCTTTAAAAGGGGAGTGAATAAGTTTCAAGTCAAAACCATTCGCTTGTTTGCTCTACATCCCGTTTCAGCGTGACCAAAATCAGTACTCCAATTTCACTTCAAAAATAATCAAAACGCGTGAACAGATCTTATTAATTCGAAAAACTACGAAATTTGACTAATGCCACAGCCATTAAATCACTTCAATGAACTATGTACTTAATTGTATCATTCATTTCAAAGATAGATTAGATAAATTGCAAAAAATCCAAAGTTGAACAAAATCAAAGTCTTCAACCTGACAAGTTTTCATAAATCTCCATCAATTTCAATCCTGAAGCACTTTCCTTTAACAGGGCTCTTGATACTTTTCAATCTCATACAATGATTCACCATAATAATCGACACCATATTATGCAAAGAAGTAAAAAGATATTTTGCGATGAAAGAAAAACAAACTAGAAGTACTCATATTCTGCTGACGTTTTTTTAAAACTTTTCCCTGTTTTTTGTTATGACTTCCTAAATAACTGTCCTGCAGACTCTTTTTAATAATCACCGGTTACATTACTAAACTATTCACATATCCCGTTTTAGCAATTTAATTTTTTAAGCTCAATTTAATTAGCAACTATGCAGTCAAAACTGCTATGAGAAGCACATTAAAGAAAAAACTGAAGAAAAAACATTTCAAAATTACAACACACGCCAAATTTGTGTCAGCATAATTAATATTCTTACACAAAAACAATTTTAAATTGATACCGATCATTTCAAAAGGCTATGCGAGAGACCTACAAAAACATTAAAATACCTATAGAACCGCAAAATGAGAAAAAAATAGCTAAAAAAATTGCACCTAAAATTGAAATCAATAGTTAAAAAAGTCTCAATGACTACGAAACGCAAATTTAGTTATTAGATTTTGAAAATGGACCTCGCTACAAAAAGAGCATTAAACAGTCTTAATTAAAGTTAAGAATATTTCGGAAATAATATTTTTCGAAGTCATTAAAACCCGAAGAAGTAATTGACAAAACTCAGAAAAGTGTTGCCAATTTCCTACGATAAGATATTAATTTTAGATACATTAATGCCATTGATTATGGAGGGTCAACCAATGGCTGGTGTGGGACTGGGTGAGATGGAAGAGAGGGGAGACGAATCGGCAGAGGAGGGTGGACGGGGAATTGTGGGTTGAGTGAGGCTCGAGCGTTGGTGCGTTGGCTTGAGCGTTAAGTGGCAGGGGTGACTGAGGGGGTCAAACTGTTAAAACTAGGAACCACCTTTTACATCATGAAATTGCCCATGAACGCGCAGGGCTGTAAAAGAGCTGCTCAGCCAGTTACTCTTCTCTAGGTTTTACTTGTTTATCCCATTTTTATGGAAAAGTTAAAAGGGACAGACGAAAAATCGGCCAAGCAAGAAATTGCATAAAAAGACCATAGGACCAATTTAATTGCTACAAACTTCGTTAAAGAGCAATTAAAAAGTCCCTCAAATATACTCCTATACATATTTGCGGGCGTTAAACATTTTTTGACCCCGTAAATGAAAACAAAAACAACTGATTAAAAAATCAAAAGAACTCGCCTAAATTCAGAAATTATTACTTGCTTAAGACCCCCATTGAACCGTGACCAACGTCAATTGAAGAACAAGCTGTCAAGAACGCAAAAACGAACAAAAATTGTCCAGAACTCATGCTCTTTCAGTGACTTCAGCACACTCAGCACCTAACATACTTTTATGGCTAGCTTAAGGACATGCCAGGACAGTTTAGGGACACACAATACAAAGTCTTCTAAAAATGCAAAGTTAACAGTTGCGCAGCTAATGTTAATTATTTTGGTATCAACGTTTGTAATATTTTTTTTTGTTTTTGAGTTGAAGCCTCATTTTTGTGTGTTGTCTATTACTTGTCTGTTGAAATACTTGAACATATCCTCCCTTCTACACCACGATGGAATATATGTATACACTATTATTGTTTTTACACTTTTATAATGCCAGACATGAATTGTGAAACCGTGAATTGTGGCGAATTTTTTTCTTAACGCATTCACCTCAATCATTGCATTCCCGCCGTTATTTCATTCTGTAAATGAATTTTCATAGATGATTTTTAAATAAATGGCTAAAATTGTTTCGGGTTACTTTCGGCAAAAAAATTACCGTGTTTACCTATGTTTTACAAAAATGTCACTTTTACAATTAATATCCCTAGTCTAGACCTAGACTCAATAAAAGTCTTTAGAAGTCTAGTGTGCGGGCAATATTGACTTCAGCTACATGGTCAAGATAATGCCTTTTCATAGCAAAATATGTTAAAGGAGGGTATTTTCATGAGTTCAGCAAGAGTTTCTTCATAGCGAATTAGAGTGAAGTTCTCTTCATCGATTGTGCAAGAGTCTCTTCATAAACACGCATGAATCGGGTGTGCACTTCCAATGGATCGACATAGTGAATTTTTGGAATTAGTAATAGTTATTTTTCATTTTCTATAAACTGGATGCGGAAGCATCAACGAGCAACAACCAGTTAGAATAGCAAAAGTATTCGGTCGTGGGGGGCAACTAAGTTCCTTGGGGGGTTTAAATGACGCCATTAGAGAAAAAGGGATTTCAAAGGACGTAAATGACGTCATTAGAGGACATCATATTCCACTATAACTGCTAAAAAAATTAAAAAAGAAAAAAGACGCACCAACTTTTTATTCGATTTTTAGTAGCAACTGCTGCCACTTGAATTATTCTGCTCACACCTGTTTTTAAGAGATAAATTTATATCAAGCTAAATGAAAAGTATGATTTTGGAGAAGCAAACCATATTTCGTAACCCTTGCGACCATCACTATAAATCATGGTGCGAAGATTACTTTTGGAGCTAGAATTTTTTGCTCTCATAATGCGTATAAATACAGCTTAATATTTAGGTATTTTTCATCCTTCAAGTCACCATCTTGATCTGTTATTCAAATCTCTCCAGTAAATCTCTAAATTTTATTGTAAAATACTTTTGATTATTCTTTCATTTTGGGAAACCAATTCCTTCACTTAGTTAATAACGCTTTTCATTCCACCTGCAAAAGTCCATAACCCAACAGGTTATGAGCTCAGCAGTTTTTCAAGTCATAAAATCTTTTTCTGAAACCAAACTAATACGTTTCTGACCGTCATAGTCCTTTCTTGCTTAATAATTTTTTCTTTTCACAACTGTTAAATCAGCTCAAAATACGATGACTCAACAGACAGTGAAGTTGCTGACCTACACTGGAAAAGCACAAGACATTTCAGTCGGGAGCACAAGATTTGTGACGATGATTCAGGCCAAAGTTCTATTGGGGACAGAAGAGCAACTCAATGAGCCAGCATTATTGTCCAATGAGGCAAGCAAGGAGGAGAACAAGAGCCACAAGGTGCCGAAAGATGCATATTAGAAAGAAGATGCAGACATCCAGGACAAAGAAAACAATGTGTGGCGCCATCTGGCTGTGACTCCAGATGCAACAGCCCTGGTGAAGTTTAGACGTGGCTGTGAGGGAGATGCCTTAGCGATGAAGCAGAGGCTTGGAAGCTTTTGCAAGACAGATTTGAGTGTGTGGGGAAACCGACGTGTGGTGACTTTGATTGCAGGACTGGCTCGTCTGCAGCTCAGTGAAGCAAAAGATCTGTGCAGCTTCTTCATCAGAGGACACGAGCTGCTCTCAAGGCTTCAAGAGGCAATGGAGAGCAATCTCATAGACTTTCTTTGACGCATTGGTCCTCAAAAGTCTGCCAATAAGATCTAAAAATTTTTTTTATACAGAAAAACTTCAACCCAGCAACAAAATTATTAGAGTTGAGGATAAGGCTCGAGAAGTATTAGGAGAGCACAACACAGAGGCGCAATGGACAAAGTAGTTCCGTGGCAGCAGCAGTGTAGCGTAACTTCAAAAAGAGTCCATAGAAAAAACTGCTTTGTGTGTGGGATCTTTCGACACTTTGCCCAGGACTGCAAAAGGAAGGGGCAGCACATTGCCTTAAGTATGGTGCAAACGGTCGAATAGACAGGGCACGCCAGAGACAAAGAGTTGGAGGCAACCAGGAGTCAGCGGTGATGGGTACAGCATTGACTACCTATGTTGAGGAATGCTGGGTTGCTTCAACACAGGGGCGGACTTCAGACATGATAGTGGAAACAAGTTGCACATATCACATAGTGACGAGCATCGATGCGTTCCTGCGTTTTGTGCCCGTTCAGTCAGTGATCAGGAAGGATTTGTGTCGATCAGCACAACCTCAAACAGACGGGATATCCAAACAAACTCAAAAATCTCTCCTGAGTGCCTGCCACTTCAAACATCTCTAAATCTCGATGTGCACGGAGCGGGGACTTAGCATCACTTTCAAAAACAAGAGCTGCATGAAACTCCGGAAGAGAACTCGGGTAAATTTCACTCAAAAGAATAATTTGTTTAACTTAACTTGCAGCGTTCTGCAGTTCAAGATGAGTTCCAACAGGATGTGTGTGCAATTGCCATAATCACAAAGATTTCAGTACCAAGAGTGACAGAAGCCCAAGTATAAGAGAATTTAATGACAGTCTTCACGGACGATATGGGACTATTCAAGGTAGAGTGATTAACAGTGTTTGGGTTCTGCACTGTGTTTGCAGACCACTACACAGAGTTTGTGTTTGTGGACTTGCTTAAGGCACGAAGTGATGCTCTGGCCATCCATTTGAAGGTTGGTCTCAGCTCGGGACGCTCGAGAATCTGAGACAAGAGATTGCGAAGGAGTACCTCTCAGAGCAGTTAAGGACGTACTGTTTTATGAAGACATATGCCCCAAAGAGCTGATGCGAGCTATGAAATCTAAGCTTTCAATTAGTTGACTATTTGTGATTGCACAGTCATCATGAGGAAGAGAGAGAGAGAGAGAGAGAGAGAGAGAGAAGTTGGTAAACTTAAACCGAAGTCGCTGGGGGGAAGTTTCAGGGATAAACTGACGGTGACAATGGATAACTCGTGTTCGTACCCAGCTCATGCAAGATGCTGCCAATTTGAGTTGTGATCATCAAGGAATCCGAAGTAGTCCCACTCCCTGACAGCACAGAGACGCCTGACCTACTAGATGAGCGGTCACAACAAATGGTGTTCTGGCACGCAGATAATGGTCATTAAGACGATGGAAACAAAGAGAGACATGGCACATCTATTGTAGTAAGGAGGAGCGGCATGACGCGGAACGCGTGAACACCCAAGAAATGACACTGACCAATAGAGAACTGAGTGTATCGGGAGCAGCCATAGAAGTTTGAGAAAAGAGATCAGACTGAGAGAAGTTAGTATGATGATTGAGTGAAGCAAATTTGATTTGAAGCATATTGCTAACAACTGATACAAGGAGTTGGCGAACTTCCTACTGCGACATGGGTTCCCAAAGAAGTAAGAACGATCATTATTTGTTCGCAAAAACAGAGACAGAGCGTGGCACCTTTACCTTGGTCTGTGTTGACGGCATAATAGTAGAATCAAGAAGAATGACAGCTATCTCGGACGCCAAGAAAGCACTCGAGGCAATATTTCACAGACAGAGGGAGACTACAATCGTTTCTGGGCCTCAGAATCAGACCAGACGAGGGCAAGGGGATAGTCGATCGGGAAAGCTACATATAAACAATTTTTGAGCGGTGTCTAATGGATCAATGCAAACCGTCAAGGACTCCAGCTGACATTGAAAGCACAAAGCAGCAGAGGCAGAGAGCGGAGACAAAAAACAGAATCCAAGGGTCTACAGAAGCTTGGTTGGATCTTTTCTTTATCTCGCCAATCCGACGCGACAGTCAACATTTTAGCCAGACACATGAATGCACCTACAATCAACTTTGGTTATGCAGAAAAAGACTGTTACGTTTTCTTCAAGGTGGAAAAGTGGCTAATGTTTATATACACTTAAGAGTCTAATTATAATTTAGTGGCGGAAAGTGATGCAGACTGCTCTGGTGAGGTGTGTGTCGGACAATCAACAACGGGCTACTACTTCATGTTCACCGACGTGTTTCAACACTCAGCTGGGTTGTACAGAAGCACGCCATATTTGCTCGTTCTTCATCGAAAGTAGAATATCGGGGCATGACAGCAGCAGTGTAATAAGCACTATACTTGAAGCAACCTGTAGAGAATATTGGCAACCAACAGAAACATCCAATAGCAATTGCAGTGGACAATAAGAGTTGTATCGGACATGACAGAACCCAGTCACGGGAGCCACAAGAGGAGCAAGCACATCGCGACAAAATTTTACTTTGTTTGGGATAAGACGAAAGATGGTATTGTTTCAATTCGCTACGTTCGTATTGACAAAATGGCAGCAAAAATCTTCAGGAATTCTTTACTCGTGTCGAAGGTGGAAACATCCAGAACAGTTTCGATGCGAGCAGACTCTACACAATCAGCTGAAGTCTGATTGGGGTTGTTTGAAATTGACTTCAAACTTAGATATAATATTAGTTGAAGAAAAAATTTAGCAGACCTGGAGTCCCACTTGAAGTTGTTTTAAACAAACAAAATGATGAATTGTATCAGAATTGAAGCAGAATTGAATCTCTGATAAAGCAATGCTTCGTTCAGTTTCAAATATTCCAGTTATTATAAATAGAACCGTTTTGTTGTATTTATTTCTGAGGCTAATCTCTACCACCACGTGCTTTATGTACATGTATGGTCATGATATCCGGGAAATAGGAATGATTTCTGGAATTTTGTAGAAGCAAAATATATTTGGCGGCCTTTGCAACCCTCAGTATAAAGCAAATTGCTAACATTAATTTTGTCTCTTGACTTTTTGTACTGTTAATGGGTGCATATATACGGTTGATTTTTGAGCTCTTTTTCATCCCTAAAATCAAATCTTCATCTTGATCTATTATTCAGTGCTCTCTTGTAAATCTCTAAATTCTATTGCAAAACATCGTTTTGTTTTTCTCTCATTTTGAGAAACTAATTCCTTTACTTCGCTAAAAAAACACTTTTCATTCCACCTGCGAAAGTCCATAACTTAACATATCATGGGCCCGCAGTTTTCTAAGTCGGAGAATAATTTCTATAATTTAATATATTCTAATTTAGATTGATTATAACAACGATCAAGTAATAATATAACCGATAATATACGGTTGATTTTTGAGCTCTTTTTCATCCCTAAAATCAAATCTTCATCTTGATCTATTATTCAGTGCTCTCTTGTAAATCTCTAAATTCTATTGCAAAACATCGTTTTGTTTTTCTCTCATTTTGAGAAACTAATTCCTTTACTTCGCTAAAAAAACACTTTTCATTCCACCTGCGAAAGTCCATAACTTAACATATCATGGGCCCGCAGTTTTCTAAGTCGGAGAATAATTTCTATAATTTAATATATTCTAATTTAGATTGATTATAACAACGATCAAGTAATAATTTTGCATAAAAAAGACCAACATTTTTACAATAATTGCTTTAAACTTCGTTTTGGGGCAATTAATTAGACAACATTTGGAATTCCGCTAAAAAAGTTTCAGAAAACTAACCAAATAGTGTCTTGAGAATTGCTCTCGAACAGCTAGTGGGAGCTCTGATCGACTGCAACCTGCTTGAGATAGGTTCTGGGAAGTAGCATGGAGGGGAGCAAGAAGTTCACTAAATTGCTTGAAATGACTTGATATGAGTTTATTATATGCAAATTTTAAGAACTGAAGTTAAATAAAAAAAGTTAAAGCATGTTACTGCGGATCCGACATTTTATTCGCCTGCCAAAATCTTTTAACGTTTCATTATGTGCAACAGTTTACTTACTTTGTAACTTCTTCTAGCGAATTTTCCATCACGATCACACACAGACTTCCTTGTTGATTTGCGAATGGTTGGAGACCCCCCATAGCTGCTTCCACTAGAACGTGAAGGACTAGAATTATTGTTTTTGTTGTTAGGCAAGTGCAACCTCTCACAGCATGTCTTACACCTCACTGTCTGTGCTGACAGTCTGGGAAAGGGTTCTAGAGCATAGGTGACTTTCTTTAGGGGGTTCTTAGGAAGTTTTTGGGTCCTGAGGATCGGCTCGTGGCTGTGGGACACCCAACTTTGGTTCACCCTCAATTCACGTGGTAATGAATCAGTTTTGGTCAGATTTCGCCCTTAAACAAAACAAGTCTTTAGGTTATTATCAGCAAGCAATTATGCATTTGAGGCCATTGCTGATAAACATTTTTTTGATAAAATTCGTAACTGATACGAAAATGGTCCTGCACTGAAACTATAAACTTTGGTCAATATCTTTTGATATAGTGCTTTTTACTGTAATCCCGGGTTGAAAATTATTCGATTTCATACAAGGATCAGATATGATTTCATACTACTGATACTTGATATAGAACGATATTAGTATGAAATCAAAGAAATCATATATGATCCTTGTAATATTACCAATAATTTATTTATGAGCCCTGTAGGATTGCCAAGAAATCATATATCATCGTAGAATGGTTAGCAAGAATCATACATCTTTGTATGATTTCCAGAAAGCTTCTGAAAACGAAAATTATACAAAATTTCCTGCTTGCAAATTTTTGTATGATTCCTCTATGACCTTCAGGAAATCATATATGATCTTTGTGTGACTACTAAGAATTCTTACAAACAATTTAAGATCTAGTATAATTACTAAAAATCATATATGACCTGGTTTAAAATCAAATACGTTGTATGATGGGTGATCTGGGTTACGGGTAAGAAAATTGAGCCAGCAATGATTAAAATAGAACAAAGAGCAATTTTAAAGAACATAAACAGGCAAAGGTCTGCATCATTACTTTCGAAGGACAGGCAAGGGCTGGATTAAATCTAGCCTTCTTCAGCCGGAGAATAGCAGCCGTAATAAATTCGCTAAGTAGCTTCAAATGAGGATATCAGAGCATATTTTAGAAAACTGTTAAGATTTAGAGTGGAAAAAAATGAAACTTTCGGAGCACTTTTGATTGAAATTCCAATAATAAGCTGTCAGCGATTACGTTGAGCTTTCTAATATTGTGCGCATCAGTCATAAAAAAGTTTTTTTTAAAAAAAACAAGCGAGCAAAAAACACAATTGAAAAGAAAACGCGCAAACAAAAATCTTCCATAAAAAGACGCATGACTTCAATATTTGGTTCAAACTGATTTGGAGATCAGCTGATAAATCCAGTCCACTAATTGAAACTCATTGTGCTAAGAGCTGGATGCTTGAAAATTAAGAGCGCTTCTTTGCACACTGCTGTTTTATGAGAAATAAGCAAAGTTCGGCGTGTGAAAAAGTAAATCCTATCGCAGATTCTTACGTTTTTATCACGGGTAAGTGATTAGTTTCAACGTTTGAGATAATTTAAGTCAAAGCAAAATAAGAAAGATTTTTTCATGCAAAGTCTGGATATAGATCAGATTAATTTAATTATTTTGTCTTGTAGGTCAAGATCCGACATACATTGTTTTGCTGGCCTAACCTGATATACATTGTTGAGGCGATTGTTAAAACTGATCAGATTGGTTTTGAAACTACAGGATGGATTTTTTCTGATCTGAAAAGTTTTTCAAACCTCTTGGACGTTGATTTGAAATATTCACATCCTACAAAGGTGTTAAATTAATAGCCAGTTATAAGAAAAATTGTCGTATTGCAGATTAGTGCTATTTTTATAGTTTTCCAGATGCTTGTCGTGAAGTTTTATGTCGATATAGAAACTGTTTTACTTAGATTTCTCTCAATAGAGCTCATCAATATGGGAGCTCTATAACTATTGATTAATAAATGCTCTTATGTTGAAATAAATGGAATGTGTGATTTCTAATGTGGAAGCAACACGTTACAAAAACTGAGCCTAGAAAATAACAAAATTCAGCATAAACTTTTTGGGAAGATTAAGTTTTCTTTGTGAAACTGACAAGCATTAGTTGTTTTTCATTGATGGGACAAATTTGGCTTCAGAAGTAAAATACAAGCAAGTGTGATATCTGCATCTGATGTTATAGCAGACAAGCAAAACGCTCTAAAAATAATAGTTAAATCTACTGTTACCAACGGTGACAGATAAATGGAAAGCAAACAAGACCCAAAAACTATTACCTGCACGGTTGTACGATAAATTTTAACAGGAAAAGTTGTTTGCAAATTTGAGTGCTATTTCGTCTTATTCTTTCATGATTTCTTTAGGCTCACGGTTTTGGATTCAGTTCCATAATGACCGGATAATGGGACAAAAAGTTAGTTTACTTACTTAATTTTTCAATTTTCATTTTCAATTTTTCAATCAAAAAAATGTTGTGTCAAGAACATTCATAAAAGAACATTCATAAAATAACAAACACTAAAATTGAAGAAAAACAAAGTTCCAAATACCTGGGCATCACGATAGATAATGATCTACGTTTCTCAAAGCACTCAAAGCACGTGGTCACAAAACTTTTGTCGAATTGTTCTATCTTTCATATACTAAGAAAAGTTTTGAGAGAATCACAGATGATAAAAGCGTTTAGAACATACATACAGCCAATAGTACAATACGGAGTCCTGATATACGGGTCAACAACAATCACAACTATTAGGGAAATAGACAAAGTTGTCAAACGTATCGTGCGGCTAATTTTTCATCGAAAAAAGTTTGAAAGCACTTACGAAGAAAGAGTAAAACATAGGATCTATTTAGCCTCAGAGTTACATGCATATGAGGTACTTAAGCAAACACTAAAAATTATAAGGGGACAATGTAATATTTCACCAATTTCAAAGGGTTTCTCAATGCAAAATTGCCGTAAAAAAAGCGGTTGATTAGAAACAAAATAACTCAAGGTAAAAATCTATTTCACAGTTTTTCAATAATAGTTAGGATAAGGCGGGTCTTAAGAATGTTTCTAGGTTACGGTGATGAAATAATAGAAAAGGTTGAAAGCATGTCTACTGCCGAAACAAATAATTTCTGTCATCAATTTCTAGATAATTATATTTTGGGTAATGAGGACATAGTCAGATTGTTGTATGAGTTTTAATATCACAATTCAAAGGCGTCCCATAACCAAAACAATGTGTTTCACTAGGTTTAATGGTACCTTGAAGAATAGTGCTTCCTCTTTTTTTTCTTTCTTTATTTTGAATCACTTTCATCCAGATAAACTGAACGAGACACTTGAGAACGGGCCATCGGCCCAATAGTGCTCTCCCACAGTCAAATATGTGATTGTATTTGTACAGGTAATTGTGAAAAGCTACTTACTGACTGATGGAAACAATTTA
Source organism: Convolutriloba macropyga (assembly GCF_964194025.1). NCBI lineage: Eukaryota > Metazoa > Xenacoelomorpha > Acoela > Convolutidae > Convolutriloba > Convolutriloba macropyga. The sequence continues at coordinate 48,063,962 of NC_134468.1, read as the reverse complement.
TTATTATTATTATTATTTTAAAGGCTGTTTTATCATATAGCTAATTGAAAAATACTGTTCATTTATGATATAATTGTCAGTCCAATATTACTGCTTTTGTTATTTTTGTTCTGTTGGAGATGAACTACCATGAAAATTAACGACTATTTTTTAAACCTGCCGGCACAGTGTCAAACCAATAACTTCACTTTTGTTCAATTACAAAAGCCTATTTAATTAAAAAACATTAAAAGTCTTATTTCTTGCAAGAGATTCTTACAAATAGACAAACGTTTCTAACAATTTTGAAAACTGTACCTTCCCTTAAATAGAACAGTTGACTCACCGATAAAATTCCGAGACTTTTAGTTAGAAAATTACCAGTTTCAAAACGAAGCAACGATACCGCAAGAAAATTGGTAAATACCATGCCATGGTGCCTGCAAAAATTTTATGAATTCGAGATTTTGATTATTAGTCTGTAAAACTTTCACGAGAGAACGATTAAGTTATGGTTTGTAAAAAGGATCTGTTTGGTTTTACGTGATCGTATTTGCTTTATTGTCAATTGCAATAATCCTTTTAAAACTTATTAGTAAGATTTTGAAAATTGCAACTGCAGAAAATAAAATTCTAAGATTTGAAAAAAAAACTTAAAAGTTTTTTGATATGAAGCATTTTGAGGCAAAATTTAAAGTTTTGCAACATATGCAAATGTTTCTTAACTACTTGCTGAGTTTTTCAATCACTTTTTTTCAAACCCAGTTCTTGTTCGGTTAATGTTCAAAAATATTTGCTCATTTTTTTCTTCTTATTGTTTTCTGAATCTATGTTTTCAATTGCAGTTGAACAACTGCTGGAATCCACTCTAAGTTTTTTTTTACTGAGAACGTCATTTTGTTTTCAGTAACACAATATTGATACGTACCGCGAGGCAGAAAACATTTTGAAAGTGTCATGAAGTCTGTTACGTGAGGCACAGACACATACTTTTCTTGAATACAATAGTCTTCAGCGCCGAATTAGTGAACAAATTAAAGAATCGAACCAATATTTTGCTAAAAGTTCCCATATAGCAATAGGTGCATCCAGAAAAAGGCAATAGATGCAACTGATCGTTTCAATATGAAGATGCTGTATTCTTGTGTGGTGTGTGTGTGGTGTGTGTGTGGTGTGTGTGTGTGTGTGTGTGGTGTGTGTGGTGTGTGTGGTGTGTGTATGTGGTGTGTGTGTGAGTATGTGCGTGCGTGCGTGCGTCTGCGTGCGTGCGCGGCGCGCGTGTGTGCGTATGTGTCTGTGTGTGTGTGCCTGTTCGTGTGTGCGTGGGTGCGTGTGTACGTGTTTGTTTGCGTGAGTGTGTGTGTGTGTGTCTGTGTGTGTGTGTGTGTGTGTGCGTATGTGTCTGTTTGTGTGTGCCTGTTCGTGTGTGCGTGGGTGCGTGTGTACGTGTTTGTGTGCGTGAGTGTGTGTGTGTATGTGTGAGTATGTGCGTGCGTGCGTGCGTGCGTGCTTCTGCGTGCGTGCGCGGCGCGCATGTGTGTGTATGTGTCTCTGTGTGTGTGCGTGTTCGTGTGTGCGTGGGTGCGTGTCTACGTATTTGTGTGCGTGTGCATGAGTGTGTGTGTGTGTGTGTATGTGTGAGTATGTGCGTGCGTGCGTGCGTGCGTCTGCGTGCGTGCGCGTAGCGCATGTGTGTGTATGTGTCTCTGTGTGTGTGCGTGTTCGTGTTCGTGTGTGCGTGGGTGCGTGTGTACGTATTTGCGTGCCTGTGCGTGCGTGTGTGTGTATATGTGTCGGTGTGTGTGTGTGTGTGTATGTGTGTGTGGGGGGGGGCATGAGGACAAAGCGAAGAACAGATCCGAAGAATTATCACTTACTTTTGAAAATGTAATTGTCCACAAAAAATAAAAATGAAAAACCGATAAAACTGTGTTCATTTTTGAGATGATGGCAACATGTGTTGATTAAAAAAATACCAAACTGTTGTTATTGCCCTCGAAGTTATCATAGTACCTCGGCTTCGCCTCGGAGTTTGATAATTTCTCGATGGCAATAGCAACTGTGTGGTAATATTCATTAGCAAATTGTCTCATTCACTTGTTTTCACGTGAGACGTTTGACTTCTCATCGTGTGAAAAGAGAAGTCTCCGATTGAGACATGGACGGAAAAGTTCCAGAAACAACTTGAAGAAGGCAAAAAACCACCCCTTCAAAAAATTATTACTTACTTAAACCAACTCATGACAAATTTAACAAAAAATGAAGACCTTTCTCGACATAAATATGCTCTTAAAAACAACTTGGACTAAAAAAGTAGAAAAAATAGTGACTTTAAAGCCAAAGAAATGTCTATAGCTATAGCTTCATTGAAGGGGTATGGGGTGCGCGCCCCTTGAGGGATTGTAGGGAGCGGTTGATGTAGCGCTGGATCAGGAGGTGAGCGTTGTGCGGGGATGGGCATTGAGAGGGTGAAGTGGGGGTGGCTAATTGGGAGACAAACGCTAAGAATTGCCCTTCGGTGAACGCATATTAAGAGTGTAGTCAACCCAAAGACTCCAAGAGAAATTATTACCCTCTTGGTGCTGCTTGTTTATCCCATTTTTGAGGACAAAAAGTAAAATGGATCAGATGAGAAATCGATCAAGCTAAAAATTGCAATGAGGGAGGGTTAACCGATGGTGGAGGCTTAGGTTGAGAGAGCTGGATGAGAAGGGGCCAGAAGAGGGTGCACGGGGATTGTGGGTGGGGTGGGGGTTGAGTGGTGAGGCGAGGGCTCAGTGGTGGGGTGTGACAGAGTGGAGTCAAACTGTTAAAATTAGGAACCGCCCTTTTCAACGTGAAATTGTCTCATCAAAACAGTTTTGGTTAATCGCATACTTAGAGACTAGTAACGGGGAAGGCTCTAAAGGAGCTACTCAGTCACTTAATGCTCTCCGGGTTTTTCCTGTCTATCCCATTTTTGAGGAAGAAAAGTCAAATTGGTCAGACGAATAATCGGTCAAGCGAAAAATTTCATTAAAAAGACCACAGGACTAATATAATTGTTTCAAACTTCGTTGAATATAGTTGTTCACAAAAATCACTCTTTTCGCTCCACCCTTCAATTTTGTTTGGCATCCAAAATAATCCAGTTTTTCCACACTGGAATAATTTTCTGACTCAAATGGCACTCCAAAAAATTGATTAACAGAAAGACACTTCTCAAAATAACTCCTGTTCCAGTCGTATCACCATTACTCCCCTTCGAGTCGTAAAAACCATGAACATCAATAATAGCCCAGCTATTGTTTTGCGGCCGATAAATTGAAATTTTGGTTTACAAAAATGCAAGTTATTTCACATATTCAGTGGAGAATTTATCAGATGTCTGCGTGGCTTTGATATCTGACGTTATCGCTATTTAAAAGTGATTTTTTCTTTCGAACGCTAAAAAATTGGAAACTACACTTTTTGAAGTTTCTAGCTGCATTTTTTCTTGTTTTTTCTTTTTTTAGAGAATTTGTTAACAAATCCATCTAATCGGTAACAGAGTTGCCGGTAGATTTGTAAGTCATCAAAATATTCACTTTTCTGTGAAATGTTCAAATGTTACAAAAAAATTACCGTGACAAAATTTTCGAAACATTTTTAAATCATTCTGTGTTGGTTTTATGGTTATCCATGCAAAAAGAAGGCCTCATTTTGGCACAGTCTATATTTAACAAACATAGCTGGCAGATTGCCAGAAAAAAGCCGCAATAGATTCGTAGATCGGCAGTCTAAGAAAACAGCAAAAAAGACAGACCAAAAAAATTCGTCTTTTCATTGAAGGCTGATCTGTTATATTTTGATTAAAAATCTGTATAAGTTATTGCTGCCTCTATTAGCTGCTCTCGAATAACCTTCATTTAGAGTGACACACACCCATTTGACCTTATCTCTTTGAATTAAAGTAAATAAAAGTCAATTTCAAATTGAGAAAGTCATTTTTGAAGTGAGGTAAGTCAAGTGTGACCAAAAATTTAATCACGCGCATGAACAAAAAAACTCGCTCCACAAAGAGCGAAAAATGACGTCACACATGCAATTCAGTTGAAATTGCATGAACGAATGAACAAAAAGTGGCTGTGACGTCATATGGTCGTAACAAAAATCATGACGACGAAATAAAAAACATAGCCGGAAGAATTCCGGAAGCGACTCGAAGCGTAAAAACTTGACAAAAATCCTAATTGCAGCTGAAACCATTACCTTTTTAGCAAACCATAAACTCATTACCCCACCATCCCCCCGGTCTGATCTTAAAATTGGTGAAAACCTCTGTCACCAAGAGAAACAAAAGGCCGCAAAAATATTTATTATTGCAAACGTTTGGTAAGGATAAGTGCAAAATAATTAGGATAGTCAAAACACTGATAGTCTCAGAAAGCTGACAGGGCTATCAACTGCCCTCAAATAATTCATGGTTCTAATCTCAAAAAGATCGCTAAAGCAAACGGCAGATAATAATAACTTAGAAACTAAACTAAATTTTTCAAAAAATAATGCTCAAAGTTAAGAATCAGAAAACTACTACAGTTAGATTTCTCATCACTGCAATTAAAGCAAAAACAACATATACTTTGTTCTTCTTGTATATATGCTAGACAACATGATTTCAAACTAATTCAAAAATAAAAATAATCATAGAAAAGCAACCGAGTATAATTTAAAGGCAAAAAAATGTTTAAGAACAATACCAAGGTCGGAAAAAATACAATAAAAAGTAATAAGGAGCAATTCTGGAAAAGGCTTTCTAGTACACTCTTAGTACTGCCTTATGTTGAATGAAATCAATTGCAACCCAAAGACATGACGAAAATCTAAGAAAAAGCCGAAATCATTCAATTTATTAATAACTGAAAAAATCAATAAAACCAGTATAAATGTAGGTGCCAGGACAGAGCTAGAATGATACAAGCTAGAATGTGAAAAATATGGACACAATGTAAGGAACACCGTAACAAAGACTAATTCTTGATTTTTGAAAGTTCAAATCAAGGTTTAAAAGTTTTGAAAGTTTAAAAATCAAATTTAAAAAAACAAGAAAAACTAACACCATTTCATTTTTCAGCATTCGAGACATAAGAAATACAACGATACATCCGAGACAAAAATCTATCCTCCTGAACAGATCAAAAAAAGAAAAGCAGAAATCAAACATACGAAACATTGAAACATTTTGCAAAAAAAGGTCAAAAATTTTTAGGACTGCATTTAAAAAAAAATTTCCTAATTTTCAAAAATTTAACGCTAAAAAATCATTGACGTTTTTATTGAAACGAAATTAAAGACCCTCATGTTGCACAAAACGAATAATTCTAGTAATTAAAACCAAAATACTGACAAAAAACTGAGAAAAATAGGAAAAAAAACTTTCAAAATCGGATTAGCATATGTACAATTTTATAAAAACAAAATAACATCGAGGTAAAAAGAGGCATCGAGTATGTGAATTGTCAACGGGAAGTTGTCATATTGACTGATTTTTGACAAAAAGACGGCTAAAAGATCCAAAAATGAAGAAAATAATAGGAAAAAGGCCAAAAATTAATTAAAAAATTAAGAAATTTATGCCAATTTTGAACTTGAAACCCGTTTTCAGGCTCTGCAAAACACTGTGCTATTAATTTCCAAGGTTTACATTTCAATATAGCATCGAATAAAAATCATTTCTACAAAAAACCAAATTACAAGCAAAAAAATGGGCCACTTAGACGAAAAAACGGCTAAAAACGGTTATCTATATGTGCCATTCAGTCAAAAACTACTTTTCAAAGTCAAAAAGTCATTCACTAAACGCAGCGCATGATCAAAAAACTTCTCTCGCTCAGAAAAAATTAGTTCACACTGCAATTTTTCTCACTTTCGCTTTTAGGTCAAAACAGCGTCTGAACGAATAGTACTTCCGGTAAAAAAAAACCTTAAGAAAACCAATACTCCTCTTCGAGTCGTAAAAAAACCAAGAGAAGGCCAATAATAGCCCCAGCTATCGCTGTGCGGCTATTAATAAGATGACCCCATTCTTAACCTGCGGATAGGGGTAGATGATCTTTTCCTGTGTAGTCGTGTGAGCCATTCGCGAGGGTGAGTTCACTCGGGTCAGATAAGTTGTCATCCAGAGTCAAATCCAAGTCTGTCTTTATGTTGTGTTTTTGTTTAAAGTCTGCAATCACTTTATACAGGTTGTCGGGGTAAAAGTTCTCCCCCAGTTTTGCAGTCCGAGAGCTCAACTTCTCAGATTTTTCGCCGTTGGCTTGCTGAGATAGTTTGGGGCAGCTGTAAATTTAATTGGACTCTTTCCCAGTGTTAGCTCAAATTAATTGGCACTGCTAGCATATAAATTGCTTCGTCTCTGAATTGCGCTATGGCAGGGTTGTTATAATGGGAAAGAGCCAAAAATCGTCGATAAAAACAACCCAATCAGCATTGAAGCAAGAACTTAATTAAGAACTTAACTAACCTTGTTTATGAAAAATTCGTTCTATTTATGTTTTGATTGTTTCGAATATGATAACAGATAAAAACGTGAAATGCCATTACCGCAGGCCTGTTTCTTATCAAAATAATTTTGTGCTTTAAATTCTGCTAATAAATACTCCTAATTACGTAGTTATGGTTTGTAGTAAGGAGAATGACGAAATTTGTCAGGGGGTTATGGAAAAATAGTTTGGAAGACAGTTTCGGGTACTCAAGGAAATAATGGATCCCTCCAGTATTTTTATGATCCCAAATTTCAAATTATTTGTTGTTGCATAGCACAATACTATGTGAAAAATAACACGTGCGCCTGGAGCGTAAAAGTTATACGCCCACTAAGCTGGGGGATCCAAGAATATATAACTTTAGCCAAGTGGTTATTACATACGTTTCAGATTTTAAAAATACAAATGCTGATGAGATTCTCAAAGGAAATAGGTTCCCCTCTTTGATTTTATTTTGGGCAGTGACCATGATGGCATTTTTATTAAATTTGTTTTTTATTAGTTCAGTTATCGTAAGTCAGTCACATGATTGATACTCCTCCAAAAGCACTCTTAAGATGCCATTACAGTTTTAAGCCTCAAGTTGGCACTAAGTGTAAGTAAAACATTATAGACGTTTAAGAGAACACGTTACGATTTCATCGGTCACTAAAACTTTGGGGCAGAGAGCTTAGTTTGAGAGATTGAACTTAGAATTAAAGAAGTGAACACCATAGGACACTAAATTTAGGATACAAAAATAGACTTTCACTTCTTTAAGTCTAGCTCCAATCTTTCAAATTAAGCTTTCTGCTTCCAAATTTTAGTTACCAATGAGATGGTAACATGGGTTCTCTAAACGTCTATCAAGAAATCTAAATTTAGACACTTTAATCAAATTGCTATAAATAATCGGCTGCTTCGCAATCGAGACCGAGACGTTTGGTTTATTTCAACTCCTGTGTGTTTATAAGAAGAAAATTTTTCTTTCATTAATCTGCAAATTTTTACTCTTAAGTAATGGTTACATCACTGAGAACTTCTGGCGTTTATCGAGAACCGAGAAGCGGTTCGAGATATTCAGTCAGAATTTCGAACTGAATTCTACAGAGTCACGTAACCATGCTTAAAACACGAAACGCGCACGTTTTAAAATGACGAAAATCAACGGAAGTCAACTTCTGGCTAAGTAGGAACTTCTGGCATTTTAACATCTGGCACTTTCGTACCCTTTGGTTCTCTAAATACGTTAGAATAAAATATTTGTCCCCCTCAGTCCTCGGACAACTAAGATTCTGTTCTAACAGATACACATGACTTTTGTGTCCAATATTTTTCAGTTTATGTTACAACACATAGACCGTAGCGGCCGATGGACTTAGTGCCCTGACATGAGGGTGCTTTTGAACACGTGCTGAGTACAGATCAATTCTGCCCCACCCTCCAATTTAGTAGACATAGAATTTTTAACCACTCCCACCAGTCGAACGTTCCATTTTTTACATAATAACGTGCTATATAATAGAACAAAACTTGTACAGGGGTCAGGAAACACTTGGGAGCCGCGGCAGATTAGGTTTCAGGTTTTAATTTGTTTAGAGAACTAAGACGTAAAAACATTTTATTCCAAAACAATATTGAAGAACTTTGGTGCCACTTTATTTGACCTTTGGGTGTTAATTAAGTGGGCTTAATGTACATAAAACTAGGAGTCTAATAAACATACATTAATGTAGCAAAAAGCAACGTCCACTTGAAGTGTTTTTAAAAAGCGCCGCAAAATCAATTAATGCAACATTTCTTTTTTTGCTCTAATCAGTTCTCTGGTAATGAATTATTACACGTTTAGCGATTTAGCATCTAAGATATATAACGATATGTAAGCGAAATTTCCAGATTTTTTTATAAATCATGTTTCCCTGGAACTGTAATGTTTATGTAATAATGTCATTGTATTTTACCCCAAATCAATCAAAAATTTTGATTTTAAAACAAAGCGAGCAAAGATAGGAGTTCAAAATATCTATTTTTATTAGAGGAGAAGAATCAAAAGATGATCAACTTGCAATTAATTAGAAAGAGTAGCAGTACAAACTTTTTTTGAGTAAAAAATATTGGTTTTGTTTTTTCCAATATCATGAATATCAGTTTTTTCTGAAAACTTCCAGCTCGTGTAAATTGATATTTGGATACCTAATTTAAAAATTAATTTGATCTCTTCTGACTTCTTCAAAAAAGGCCAGTTATGACCGAAAAATACAATAGGCTTGTTTGTTTTGTTCTTTAGCACCGTGCTAGGTCAATATACAGTACGCTGTATAATGGATTCTTTGAGTTGAGGTGCTTCTATTATTCGTCCATGTGACACGCACATATCGAAAGACTTCAGCATGGCTGGCGACAAAAAAGAAACAACGAAGCTTAACTTTTAACTATATTTTTTGGTGTAAATGAAGAAAACGAGAGTGAAATCTGATTCAAAAACTCAAAACTTCAAGCTTTTTTCCGCAACTTACCAAAAGAAACGAACAAAAAAACAAGAATAGAGCCTTTTTGGTTCTACAGCATAATTATGTGAGTAGATTGCGATTGCTAAATAGATATAGTGGATTAGTTAATATAAATTAAACACCCTGTGAGCTCATCGTCTTATTTCATACACTTTCTGATTGAAAAACTATAGCAGCAATATTAAAAAGAGCTGCTAAGTTCAAAACTGGGGGAAAACGCTCAATGCATGCAAAACTACATATAGAAATTGGTTCGTCCAAATAAGTCTTTTTTCATTTGCTGAAGTTGGGGGGCCATAACTTTTTACACCAACAAAATTTGTCGCTGCGGGCTCTCTAAGTAAAGCAAAACGGCCCAGTAATTCAACTGTCTAGTAAAATTACCCAATACCGGAAAAGAAATTGGATAACAAATCACATGTATTTGCTCGTAATATCTCAAAAGCCTGTAGTCTTAAATTTCATTCATTGGTCACAAATTGTAAATAGTCGATATGTATATACTGGAACATACATAATCTCCGACAAGAATAAATTAGTGCTCTGACACATGGACACTTACGCCCGAATGCTAAGTACATATCTTGAGGGATGCTGCGATTGAGGGGTGATCGAGTTCATCAAATTTTCGATATCTCTGACCGGTTGGTGCCGCAATGACCGGCTGGTTCTGTTTGTGCAAACCCCAATTTTGATGGTAAGTCAGGGCCTTACAAATAGCAAAAAATTTATTGCAGGCCAGATTTTATATAACCTCTGCTTCTTCACGCAGCTAAATTCGCTAAATTAGGCATGACCTGAGTGCTTGAAAACCTGATTATTAAAAGTAACTGTTAGAGAAGCAACTGTAAAGGCCAATTAAGACTGGAAAAAATCGGCTGTCGGTTTTGTTCCATTGCACCGTACTAAGTCAATACATACTATGTGAAATGTGAAGATTCATGCTGATTGAAATTGTTGCAATTTCACAAAAAAGCCAATTTTAATTTGCGTTTTGTATTTGAACGTTCTATCAAATTTGATTTGCGAATATTTGCAAACATTTGAATAAAGAATTGAAAAGTAAAAATTTTTGATCTTTTTTGTCCTTACTGCAATTTTATTAGAGTTCTATTAGAAATTAGAAATATGCACTGTTTTGTTAGAGTACTGATATAACTCGTATATAGTTGCCCTCAATGTTTGTTAGAACATAAATCTCAGCGGCCCGAGAGACCTAATGCTCTGACGCGAGGGAACTGGCAGTCGAGTGCTAGGCACGAAGCCAAAGAAGTGTTACGATTTGTGTTCTGACTTACTTAGAGAACCAAAGGTTAAAATACATTAAATTTAACGCGTGTTTTTAAATCGGAGTTCTACATAATGCAACTTCATATGATCAACGGTGTTGCACAGTTATTATACAATTGGTTATGCAATTGACACTGCTATATCAATTTTAGAGTCTACGTACTAATATATTCATGACGTTTCAATCGAACTCTGACTTAAGAGATCGACGATAGCGAACCAATTCAAGGTAGATCTGATAAGTTAAGATCATTAGGTAAGGTGGTCCGGAAACTTAGTATAGAAATGAAAGATATATAATTAAACTTTTGAATTGTCACCTTGTTCAATAAATTTTAGACTCTGAACATTTGGGTGTTTTTAATTTGAACCACAAGATCCTTAAACAGATTGGAAAAACATTAAAATTATCAGTAAAAATGAGGTATTTGTCTGATCTGCAACGTTTGCGGACTGAGCCATGCTGTTCATCTCGAAATATTATAGCGAAGGGGAATTTTAGCTGCTGCGTCTTACGTTTGTTCATTCATTCATTCATTCCACGCATCATTGAAACAAGTAACTTTGGCAAAAAAATTATTCATCAGGATGCATTTTTAAATTTAGGACTTGAATTCCTCAGACTTTCACAATCCATAATGGTTGTTGGATCCTGAAATTTTGTTTTTCATGCAGACTATTGTCTATGAATTTAGAAAATTGGGTTTTGGTTCATTGATTATAGTTCGTTGGCTTGTATCACAGTTTTTGATGCTTGATGCCGCTTAGACAATGTTGACGAAGAGTTGAAATTTGAAAGTAGACAATCTAAAAGCATTTTTTGCACTAGATATTCTCTCGATTTTTGCACTATAGAGTTTCAAAAGTAATTGCGCAAAAGAGAAGAAAGCCACGTTAAGAACTAAAGGAAGCCAAAATGAATCTACCGAATTGAGAAATATTATTAGCTATCTGAACATTTGACAAATAAGAATCCGGACTGAACGGCAAGTCAATATCAGTACTGGGCACGTCAAATTGCAAGTCTTATATCAGTACTGATTCAGAGCTATGATGATGTCACTTTTTACACTTGCCAGTATAAATGCAAGTCTTGGCCTAGACGTGCAAGTCTAAATGCAAGTCTTGGCCTAGACGTGCAAGTCTAAATGCAAGTCTTGGCCTAGACGTGCAAGTCTAAATGCAAGTCTTGGCCTAGACGTGCAAGTCTAAATGCAAGTCTTGGCCAAGACGTGCATGTCCAAATGCAAGTCTTGGCCAAGACTTGGCACGTCTATAAAACGTCCAAAATAGGTAAAAAAACGTCAGAAATGGCCGAAAAAACGTCCAAAATAGGTCTAAAAAACGTCAAAAATAGCCGAAAAAAACCTCAGAAATGGCCGAAAAAACGCCTAAAATAGCCGGGGAAACGTCAAAAATAGTCGAAAAAAACGTCAAAAATACGGCTGAAAAGTAGCACCTTAACGGTAGCACTCTTTTTAACATTTTTGCCTTGGTTCGACATTTGGCTTATCTGAAAAGTACATAAATTTGTTGATTTCGGCTATTTTAGGGGCTGAAACGGCTGAAAAATGGCTGAAAACGGCCCAGAACACCTCAAATACCCTCAATAGACCCTCCCGGGGTGCTAACAATCACCTCATAATCAATTTGGTATGCCCCCGGCATCATTTTTTAGCACCCCGGGAAAGTGCCCAAAAAGTAACGCCCAAATCGTGGCACGTTGCGAAATTTTTTTGAATTCGAAATTTTCACTCGAAATTTTTTGAAAAGTTGGTTTTGACATGGGAATCAACTTGCAAGTGTAATCCAAGTCATGGCAAAGACTTGTCAGACTTGCAGACTTGTTTTTAGACGTGCACAGTACTGATATATGCTTGTAGACTTGCAATTTGACGTGTCCAGTACTGATATTGACTTGCAGTTCAGTCCGGGAAATCAAATTTAAGTCAGAGTTACCATTCTTTCTGTTGTTTTAACTGAAATTTGGATCAGTGAGAACATAATTTCTGAGGCATTTAGTTTGTCAACATGTAAAATGTATAGACTGGCAACAGGGAAGGCTTTGTCCGAGGTGTGGGAGGGCACTGTTTGGATTCAACAAACAAAAATTACACACGGAGTTTAGCTTTTTCTCACTCACATAGGGCGTAACTTCATGAAAGACAACTTCGTGAGAAAAAAAAATCAAAAACACCCATGTCGCATTCAACGCTTTAGGACTACTCCGGAAATCATTTTTGATTATCTGAATTACTAAAGGATACAAGCGTTTAAGATAAATAAATCAATTCTCAGTTTTATGTAATTTTGTGTTCAATTGCGGCTGCTTTTCTTTGATACCGTTTGCGTTTTCACTTCCTTCTCTTAACCATTGGATATCTGTTTTGGGCGAAGATCCATAATAAAGCAGAGATGATATTTTAGAGAATCAGGCATCAATGATGTATTGATGACATACCCGGCCCTATTTACAGGATTGCAAAGTATAGTAATTAGAGGTCCTAATTTTAGAATCGATTATTGGTTGAAAAACAAACCTGGCAACCCATTAACAAAGAACTAATTTCAGAGATGAGCGAATGAACGAGTAATTAACTGCGGATACGCAAAAAAATCAACCTAGACAAAGCTAGGAATCTCAATGAACGTTTTCAACGAATTGCGTGATAGTAAGCGGTTAATAAAGCGTAATAAGCCGACAAGCCGAAAAAAAACAATTCTGCAAAACTGCGTGTTGGCCAAAATTTTAAAGAGCAATTAAAATATAACTATCCAAACGTTATGAGGTGAGTTAGAGATTGCTATGGTGTAGCAACTTTTTCTACTAGCGCTGAAAAACAGAATCTGAGTACACACTTTAATGGAAAACAGTCTTTTGTCCTGATACCAGAACTAACTAAGAGAACTAAAATTGGCGAATGAGTGCTCAAATCAATGATGCAAAATCTAGTCAGTCAGAACTTCGCTCAAATTAACAACACAGCGAACCTTTTCACCAAATGCAGTTTTCAGTTTAACAGATCTGACAATTTGGCACAAACTTAGATATACTTCTATGACTTTGGCCAGTGGCCAAAGTTCTCGAGGCGTTAAGTCCCCTTAAACCCAAACAAGATCCTCTACTTCTAAATTGAGACTACATTTATCTCATTTATAATGGTTTTGCATGTTTGGGAATTCTCTAAAGAATCTGTTCCAAGAGTGTTTGACCAAGTGTTGTGAACTTTTCCATAGTCGACTCAAAAAATTGTGTAGCCTATTCATGATTTTTAAACATAGTCTGTTTTGACGAAGCTAAACTGTAGTTCTCAATTCTTCTTCCATTGTTGAACTTTCCTGAATGATCATTATCCAGATGAGGACGAGAACTGATTTGTGTTTTGAATACTTGAATCCGTTTGTGTGCAGTGACGCTATCCTTTCCAGGACAGTCCATTCTAGAAGAATTTCCACTGTCCAAGGTGTATTTTCGGGCCTTTAATTACCTCACTGTAAGGGATTAGTTCTAGATTATAGATGCCAATGATTATTGAGAACTAATTATCAACAACATTAAGGAACAATATGAGCCTGAGAAGATCAAGTTTGTTGCAAAACTTGTTCAATTCAATAGTGTTAACATGGTTCATACTCAAATCGGGAACCGCTAAGACTTCATTTACTGTGACTGGTGTGTTATTAGAAGAATCAGGTGTCGTTTTCAATGACACTGGAGAACAATCTATCTCTTTTTCTCTTTTCTTGTGTGTAGCCACTAATTGGCATCTAACCAAACCAAAAGTTTTCATATCAATAAATACCTAGACTCTGCGCAGCGGATTGGAGGAAGAGGCTTTGACATATTGCGTAGTCGTGATAAGCATACGTCTGAAAGGGTTTTGCAACATTAGACAGTTGAACTAGTGGTAAACAACTTAACGTATGCCATGCAATTGAACCAATATAATTGTTGAAGAAGGTCGCATTGCTTGTTTTTGATCGATGAAGGTTTCATGAAGCATTGTGTTGTAATTTTTGCCGTGGACTGCAGAGCAACAATTATTTTTTGATTTGTTGTACAGAGTGAATACCAGAACAGTTGAAACACAGTTTCATTTTTTCACTAGTTCTTTATCTCTCGAGTGGAGACAGATCACGAAATTAAGAACAGTTATATAAATACTGATAGCTAGCGTTGTTTAGACAAACGACACGTTTCAAAAAAACTGTTGAAAGCTATTTGGTGAGTTTGCCCGTTGATCCTGTTGTGATCTGTTGGACAATTGATTGAGATGGTTTTGCTGATTCGATTGCTTCCAAAAACTATGAGAGGTCTCTGAAAGATTGCTTGAAAGATGAGCTGATGCAGAAGAAGTGGGTAGATCTCTCCAAGATTTTGCGTAATCTAACAGCCACTCCGAAAGCTCTTTCAGAAATGGTTGAAACAAACCTCTTTTCAGAACGTTCTTATTGCATTCAACGCGGACTGGTGTTGATAGTTTGTTTAGGGTTTGATCGACATTTGTCGTTAAATATATGTCATGGTTGAAAACAATTTGTAGTAGAGTGTCTACTATGGTTAACAGAAAAGCAGAAAGTTCCCTATAGCTGTCTGGGATTGTCAGGTTAGGGAATCTGAAATGTGCCAGTTTTTTGAGGAAGGCATTGACAATCATGTTCGGATTTCCAAAACGTGCTTAAGCAAGTTCGTGCAGACCGCCAACATAACCGTAGTCATCAAACGGGTCTTTTTCTTCTCCAATCAAAAGTGATTGCAAGTGACCCATTTTTTTTCTCCAGAGGACATTGGAGAAGGATCAATTGTTGCTTGAAAAACACTGAACCACTTTAACCAATTTAATGAATCTCGATCAAATTTTGTTGCTTGTAGCTTTGAAAACAATTTCTGAAAACAAGTAGACATTGAGGTAGCAGTCTGTGGCAATATACTAACTGTCGGAAGTGCAAAGGACGGTTGCTAACTTCTGAGTGGCGGATTCAAGGAATAAGTTTGGGCTGCCCGATGAGTAACATGGAGTGAAGAATAAGAGCCGTTGGTTAGTGCGGACTTGAAATTTGATTCACAAAGAGCAACTTCATACAGGGCGTTGTTGATGGTGCCGGCACTTGATACGTCAGCAGATGTAACTGCCAGTTGTTGAGGAACTTGCCTGCGGCAAATTTGGTTTGGAATCTTCCATTTGCTACTGGGTGGAGCATTGTTAGGGATTGATTCACTGCAGGATCAGTAATCAGCGGGTGCTGTGAAAATGTTGCCAATAAGGTTTGTTTAGTTGGTGTTTGATATCTGCTGTTGTCAAAAGACACCCTTGAGATTTCATTCGTCTGGCTGTTTTATTTGACACGTTTTCGTTTAGTGTTTTCCGCATGCGGAAATAGTCTTACGCATTTTGAATTTGAGTTTGTGTCTGCTAAAATGCGAGCATATTGTTTTTTGCGTCAGATGATGGTGCTCTGTCAAAAAGTTCTCAAATTGTAGTTGCGTACTTTTCCTGGATATCCTTGATTTCAATGTGAGTTTCCTCAATTGTTTCTTAGTCCTGGCCGCAGTCGATTCCAGTTCTAATAAATTTGCTGCTTGGCTCGTTTTCACCTTCGAAGATCACCTTTAAGTTCGTCATTCGTTTTAAATGGTGATCTCCAGAAACTAGTTCCTGACTTTCGACATTGTCTACCAAGTACTGTGTCTGCGAATTGGAGGATATTATTGTTTGGTTGTTACTTTGTGTAAATTTTCCAGTTTTAGTAAAAAGAGTTTTGAAGCGGAGCAGTTTTACAAAAACAGCTTCCTCATTCGAAGCTTTATCACACTTTTTAAACAATTACGTCAGAACCTGCAAAACCTACCCGAAAACCCTAGCTGAATACTTAAATCCTACCGGGTACCCACTTGTAACCTAACCGAAACCTATCTTATACCTAATCAAAAATCTAACAGATGACATCTGAATCATACCTGATACCAATTTGGAGATTACCAGAAACGCAATTTAAAACTGCCTGAATAACTTACCTGAATAACTAAGAAACCAACCAAATACCTACCTGGAACCTACCAGCAACATACCTGATACCTATTCAATAACCTACTGGAAACCTCTAAAACCTACTTGTTGCCACCAGAGAAACCTGCCTAAATATTTGAAGCTACCTGAATATCCTATCAATGCCAACTCCATACACCATTTGAAAAAAAAAACTTATGAGTCAAAATAAGAACGTAGGTTTTCCGGAGAAAAACATTGAAAATGCTGTTGAAAAAACGTATCGTTACCCTTGTTTGTAAACCAAGGGACGGGGATAAAAACGCTTTGTCAAAGAGACAGGAGAACGTAAGATGATTATATTGTCGAATCATCAAAATTTTGTCGGTAAATTTTGGCCATATCCGGAAAAAATTTCAGGTTGGGAGAAAAGTGCGAGTAGTCATAGTGGCGAAAAAACAGGAAAAGGTAAATTGTAAAATTAATATAATATTGTCCCAATTAAATATAAGAAGTTCGCATTAGAATTGGTCTTCTCCCGGGTTTTGGATGCGAATGCTCTTTTCTTAAATTTCCTTCTCTACCACTTTTACTGAAAAAAAATCTTCGAGAACTAAAGTTTAGATACTTTGTCTTTTTCTTGGGCCTAAGAATTTCGCCTTGACTACTTTAGGGCCACTCAGGAAATCCTTTTTGCTTATTTGAATCAATAAAAGATACAACAGTTCAAGATAAATAAATCAGGTCTCATTTTTATGTAGTTTTGTGTTCAATTGCGGCTGCTTTTGTTATGCCTTTTCTTTTTTCACTTACTTCTCTTAACCAACGATCTCTAATGAATTGGGTTTCATTGATGTATTGATGACAACTCATTTTTCTAGAGTACGAGTAAAAAAACCGCGAAAATCATATCCTGCAAAGTTATCTCATTTAATGAAAATAAGGTTGATATAAAAAATTTCCCTATACCAAAACAAATCTACAAGGTGTAAAATGATGATAAAATAAGATAAAGCTAAATTATGCATTTTATCTCAAATTGCTGGAAAATTTTTACATCTTGATACTAAAGGCATGATTGATGATACCTTGCGAATTGCTTAAATAACTTTTAATCAAATAAAACTGATTTAACTACCAAAAGATTTATGAAAATATTAAGAGCTGCGTAAAAACTAGAATAGATATTTCATAGACAAAAAATAGTTTTTACAGAATATAAAGCTCAGATGACGGGGGAAAACAAAGCTGAAGATAATTTCTCAATATGAGCGCACCTGCTTGTAAACTAGGTATATCTACAAAAAAATAGAGAGGAATATGTATCGCCATTCAATCTAGCATCAAAAATAAAGACGGAACATAGAACATAATGGCTTGCCCAGCCGAATAATGGGTGTTAATTGAAAGAACTCAATTTCAGAAAAACGCCAGTTGATCAGAAAAAGTTCCCGAACACTTTGAAAAACCTAGCAGATGTTAAAGATTAAATTTCAGCCAAAAGTCCCCAATGCGATCGGTTCCTGACACCGGCAAAAATGAAAAAAAAACGTTTTTCCTAAGTCAACCTTGATATTTGCGAGACTTTTTTGTTAATAATATTGATGCATTTGTTCAAGTGCATTATTGCATTTCAAAACCTAAATAATAGAGAGAACATGAAAGCCTACATTCAAATTTTACTCCTTCAACTTACTGAGAAAGTGATTATCAATAGACTTATATGGTTTTCCAACAGAAATGATGAACTCATGCTGTTATGGAGTCTACAAAAACAAACTGAAACGAAAATTTGTTCAAAAGTTTTGAATAATAAGCCTTTAACCATAAAAAAGGCAAATCATTGTTTTTAAACGTCTATTTCAATAAAAGTCTCACAATTATTGGTTTTGAAATGTTTCAGAAGAACTTCGATTGTTGTTATTACGATTATCAGTTATGAAACTAATGAAATCCGAATTATTGGCGCAGAAACAATTTATATCGATAGCGGACGAAAAATGACATCATGCATTTTTAAAAATACTTTATGATTAGTTTCTGGGACGGACTAGTTTAACTCACCTAATTGATCTGCACTTGCTACAGAGCAACAGGAGCGCAAAATTTTTATGCAACTTACATTAAATTCTCTCTAAAATTATCTTGTGTTGAGGGGAACTGTTGAATTGTACTAGCGTTGCTATTGTTAGAGTAAACTACTTGTTGGGAATCGCGATGCGAATCCGCCCTTCATTCGGAATAAAGGATAAGCTCATCAGATGATGGTAGTGCAGTCAAATATTGAAAAGAGAACGTCTTAAAGAATTAAATTGAGCGTGTTAACAGAAAGAGGCAAAGTTTAAGAGAATGATCGATCGCCAGTCAATAAATCAAAAATCAGATGCATTTTGAGCTAGATCATTGTATTAGAGGACCGAATGTAAGTGAACAATTAAACGGGATATAATTGCCGAGCAATTGCAGAGAAGACAATGATTAAGTACAATTGACAGTGTATTTGTATACCAGCATGAATAGACCAATAATTGAATGTGCTGGTTATCATGACTAAAACGATATATTTATTTGTTCTCATCGCTATTGATACTAATAGTTTGTGGGAGAGTATTGTAAAATGATTGGAGTGTTAAGTTAAATTTTGCGAGTAACTACAACACTTTGAACAAACAAATTTTAAGTTTTTGACATGCATTTTAAGTTTACTCATTATTGAATGAGGCTTCATACCATTCGAACTCGTATTCAATGTAACTAGTCTTTATTGCCAAGATATCAAATTTGAGGACCAATTGATGAAACTGGATTAACTGTGGCTTCTAAAACGGGTACTGACCGCTCAATATTTTGCTTTGTATGTATTTTTCATTAATGAAACGCTAGTTTGTAGTTAAATATGAGTGGCGGAATCACACTGCTTAGCAACATTACAGTACTGCCACAGAAATTAATTACAGTACTGGCGTACTGGAAATAATACCCCGATTTCCAGGATGTGTAGCATGGAGCAATTTTGAAACTGCCTTGCGTATACCGTTTTGGAACCATCACATGATTGTCAACAGAAAGACACTCCAAACGCACATGCAGGTCCCTCCAAAAACTATTCACGTACTGAATTATAGCTTTACAGCGGTCTTCAACATATTGCGTTGAACAATGCGTCACGTATATTCTTCAGCGCAGCATCTTTAGAGGTTAAAGTGACCAAGAACTCTTTCGTAAACAGATTTTGGTTAGACTTGAATATAACTTTAAAAGATAGTTCGGTGCCCACAATCCGTTAGGGGTTTTGGGGGGTTGCAGGGGTGGCTGTGATCTTTTCACCGATGTTGTTGGGGTTGACTGAAAAATCCCCTCGGCGGGAAAGATATGGCGACAGAGTTTGTATTCATCATCTCATTGGAATTGTGTTGGGGTATTTGTGGTGCAATTGCTTGAGAATTTTGCAGCAACTGATTTGCGAAGCGGTTGAAGGCAGAAAGCAGTTACTTGTTTCAAGAATGAAAATTGACTGTGGGATGAATAGATTTTATTTGTTTCAGATTATTTTTATGCAATTGACTGATTCTACCAGCAATAGAGTCTGGGTTACCTCTTTATAAGTTACTGATTTCCTTCCGAAATGTTTCGCTTTTTGAATAACGATTTCAATTGCGTCGTGAATGCGATAAATAGTTGCCATCACAATTTCATTATCATTTTTGTTTGTTAATTTCATATTTCTATTTGGTTGGAGCACAGTTTAGTCAGCCAATGCGATTTTATCACCAAGAATGTGATCAGTATTAAAATCAAATGGCGAAAGTCTATCTATCAGTCCCGTCAATCTGCAGTAGTAAGATTTAATGGAACAATTTTTTTAAGTTATTGATAAGAGTGTTCTATGATCAGTAATGACAGTACAAGCTTTAACAAAATGATACTTGAAATACTACATGTTCAAACTACTCTTAACAGTTCTGGTTCATAGTTACTGTAACGTTTGTTCGTTCGCATTATGAAAACGCGAATCGAATGCTACAGTTTTTCATCCCTCAATTGTACACTGTTGTAATGCAGCACGAAGCCCTTTTCTCGATGCATCCCAATTGATGCGCATTTTAAGTTAGGATTAATGTGAAAGTCTTCAGTTGTTTGTGCTATCTGCCTCTCGATTTGTTAAAAATGTATTAGATGCTCAGTTGTCCAAGTATTTTTGTTCAAGTGTTTAACAAATATCGGAAAGGATGACATAGTTGAGCAAGAGTTGGGATAAGTTTAGTTAAATTAACTAATGATCCCCAAAAATGTAATTTTTTGAGCTTATTAGGGAGATTAAGTGCTTAAACTGCTGCAGTTTTTATTTATAACGGCGTAATTCCAATTTGTGAAAAGCGATAACCAGGTTATTTAATTTCTGTTTTCACAAAATTGCATGTGTTGAGATTATTTGCAAATTTATTAGCATCCAAGTTCCACACAAAGTCTTATTCCAGTTTCGTCTGATTTTCAACAGAACCACAATACACAATAAAGATATCATCACGAAAACAGTGAATGTTTTAATTCCGACTGAAGTACAATCTCTTGCCTTTTGAAATTTGGCTGGCATTTCAGTAAGGTCATGAAAACAGATTTGAATCTCTATATACCAGTCCATTGTCCTCAACAAAAATAAAAGTGCAATGGTGAGCCCTATCAGGG